>NC_081204.1:17874301-18131801 GCF_902713425.1 Acipenser ruthenus
GTAGAGAAGCTGGAAGCTTTAATCAGTTCATACATCAGGAAATGGTTGGGAGTTCCACGCTGCCTCAGCAGAGTGGGACTTTATGGTAAAGGAATACTGCAACTAACAACTAATGCAACTAAAGGAATACTGCAACTAACAACTACTGCAACTAAATGACATTAGTAGAGTCACGCGACAAATGAGTAAGGGAGGCAGCACCTGTATTGAAAACTGGAAGAAAGTGGGCTGCAAAGAAAACTGTGGAGGATGCAAAGGCTGCCCTTCGAATTGGTGATATCATGGGGCAAGTTCAGCATGGAAGAGGGGGTCTTGGTCTCAGTTCAGCTCCTCCTACATGGCACAAGGCAGCCCCAGCTCAACGGAGGAAGCTGGTAGTCAACGAGATGTTAAAGCAGGAGGAGAGGATGAGGTGTATAAAGGCCATTTCCCAGGCCAAGCAGGGAGAATGGATGAGATGGGAGAGTGTGGAACAACGCAAGATTGGCTGGCAAGATCTATGGTCAATGGAACAGAGCAGGATCAGTTTCCTCATCAGGTCAACATATGATGTTCGCCCATCACCACAGAACCTAAACCTCTGGGTAGGAGAGGATCCCTCATGTCCTTTGTGTTCATCACCTGCAACATTAAGGCACATTTTGACAGGATGTAAGGTGGCTCTTAGCCAAGGACGGTTTACTTGGCGCCAGGACCAGGTGCTGCGATGTTTGGCCTTAGCATTGGAAGACACGCGTAACATGACCAATAAGTTGCCACCTGTTCCATCAAAACATTACACACAAAAGACAACATTCCTCCACCCAGGAGAGCAACCACCAAGAAAAAGTATTAAAACCAATCCTCGCCCAGGACAACTGGAAGCTGCTAGAGACTGGAAAATGCTGGCAGATGTTGGTCAACGGCTTATTTTTCCACCTGAGATTGCCACCACTAACCTTCGACCAGATATTGTCTTGTGGTCTGGATCAGCATGCCTTGTTCACCTGGTAGAGTAAACAGTGCCACGGGAGGATGCTGTAGATGAGGCGTATGAGAGGAAGAAACTGCGGTATGCTCAACTAGCCACTGAAGCGGAACAGCGAGGATGGAGAGACTGGGTTTACCCAGTGGAGGTGGGTTGTCGAGGATTTGTGGCACACTCTACAACCCGGTTTCTCAGAGACGTCGGATTCAGTGGCCAAGAGTTGTGTCGCACAGTGAAGAACTTATCTGAAGCAGCAGAGAGGAGCAGCAACTGGCTGTGGTTGAGACGCAAAGATTCTGGCTGGGGATCTCAAGCACAATAGAAAGAAACGCTGATGTACGGGTAAGTAAGCTGGGCTAAATTGAGTGGGGGACGGACGGGGGTGATGCTGGGACGCCACAATCATCGTCGAGCCCTCTTGAGGTGTCGTGGGCTAGTCGACGAAACACCGAGGATGGAAGGTGCCCACTTGAAGACCCCAGAGATGTACCCGACTTAGCTCAATCCAGACGGTTGTCATGCTGATGCGCTGGGGAGACCGCACTGTGGTTTGATCCCCGGAGCCAGCATCGCAGCCGTTGTGTGTGCTGATGCGCTAGGGAGTCAATAAGCTGATCCCTGGAGTCAGCATTACACTTCAGCCATCAACACCAGACAGAAGGATATCTACATCATCATATGGAAGGAAGCACAAATGGATGGAGACACATATGGATCACATTAGTTTACTGTAAAGCTATGTCTTAGTTGGTGCTTATCTTGGTGAGAGCTGAGTTCAAATCAGCATGAAGTTTTAACATCTACTTTTGTGTAATTGAAATCCTTGTGATGGGGGTTGGTGGGTGTAGCACCTGTGGGACCAGACGTAACGACACAGACAGGCAGGAAGTGAGGCGTGACCTGTGCACCAGCAAGGCAGGGCTGGGCAGGGTTTTATTAATTCACAAATAAACTAACAAAAATCTTATTCTATGTTGGCATCCCTGAATAGATGCACATTGATCCTGAGCTCTGGTGCACAGAGTGGCTGGGTGTGGTACAGTTCTCACTTTAGTGGCTCAGGCGTTGTGTCTCCCCTTTGGTGGTGAAAAATAACAGGTGTTATATTTTATTTATTTTCCTTTTTTTACAGTACTTCCTGATAAATGCTCTGCAGCTATTGTGCAGTACTCTTCTTTTTGTAATAATAAATGATCTGGCTAGGAACAGCAAAGCTACATTGTCTTCAATTGAAAGGGACAATATATGGCAAATATTTGTGTCTTCCCCTACTTGTTACCTCTCTGAAGCTGAGGGGCTCTACAATAACACTAATTTATTCTCTTTATTCCATGTGGATTTTGCTTCCCTAGGAATAGTTGGTGGTTTAAATAAAAATTCTGAAAAGAATGCTATATGACGGCTTTGACGGCGTAGCCGAATGTTTTTTTTCGTTTCATTTCGTTTCGTTTCTCTCTCTCGCTGCTCTCGCTCCTAACACCCACCTTGAGTGCAGAGAGCTGCAGGCTTTTATGCAGGTGACCATCTCCTGATTAGCAACAAATTAATCACTTAATTTGGGAGATGGCCACCTTCTACACAAGGTTTTTAATTACCATGGATGGGCTTCCCATCCACACTACCAAACAAAAACAAACATTCGGCTACGCCGTCAAATTTATAAAACAATAAACCATAACAACAACAAACACGGCGCACGCCGTCATATTTTCACAATAACTAAATCATAATAATAATAAACCACAAATACAAAATAATAAACTGCACAGGGGCAGAGGGGAGACGCCGTTCTAAAAATAAACAAATAATAGGAGGCTGTGTGGTCCAGTGGTTAAAGAAAAGGGGCTTGTAATTAGGAGGTCTGCGGTTCAAAGCCCACCTCAGCCACTGACATTGTGTGACCCTGAGCAAGTCACTTAACCTCCGTCTTTCGGGCGAGACGTAGTTGTAAGTGACTCTGCTGCTGATGCATAGTTCACACACCCTGTAAATCGCCTTGGATAAAAGGCGTCTGCTAAATAAACAAATAATAATAATAATACATTTCAACAGCAGGGCTTTCTACCGCCCTGCTACAGGTAGATAGGACTTTTTCTTGTTATTTGTAGTAATTACCCTGTAATGTACTCTGTTTAATTAGTTGTATTCATCAATCTTTTGCAGGTAATGTATTGAACTGTGATTAGATCAGTCTGCAGCCATATGAATATTGTCTTATGATACGGCATGATGACCGGGACATGTAATTCTTCCTTTAAGTTTTATTTGATAAGATTTGGCAGATCTAGGTTGTGTGAAGCTATCAGTTAAAGATATGGGCATAAGCACAGATACTTGAATGGTTTCCAAAAAAGGGCATAGCAGTCTTTCAAAAGTAAGTTCAAATCAAGAGCATTTATTTACAGTATTTTGCATAATCTTTTTTAAAATTGCATGACAAGAACCAAAACAATCACTGAAAAAGATGAGACATTGACATGATTTTAAACAATGGTCGACCAATTTTTTTATTTTTTTTTTTATCAGAAAATAACGATATTGAAGACAGTTAACGGTTACCAAAGGTCAGCCAGAAACATTTATTTACTAATTAAATGAACTTAAACAAAGAATAGTGCATTTAAACTTATTTCAACTTTTTCTTCAAATTGACACCGGCGCAGGATTAGACTACACCAATGTAAATTCAGTGCATTTGAATTTTGGAAGCGATATCTATATATTTAAAAAAAAAAAAAATTCAGCCTAGGTGAGATGACTATGATTTTTTAACATTTCAGTTTGCTCTTTTTGACAAGTTCCAAACTTTTTGAAACCAAGTGTATTTTTAATTAAAAGCAGCCAGTTAAGGCCCAGATTAGCTCAGAATCTGTCACTGCATTGCATAATTTCACTGTTCATAACTTAAAATATTATTATTTTATTTCTTAGCCGACTTACAATTGTTACAAGATATCACGTTATTTTTACATACAATTACCCATGTATACAGTTGGGTTTTTACTAGAGCAATCTAGGTAAAGTACCTTGCTCAAGGGTACAGCAGCAGTGTCCCCCACCTGGGATTGAACCCACGACCCTCCGGTCAAGAGTCCAGAGCCCTAACCACTACTCCACACTGCTGCCCTGTCCAGAGCCCTAACCACTACTCCACACTGCTGTTGTCATCATCAAAAGTTTGCATACCCCAATGTGTGGAAATTTGTACATTTCTGCAATAAGTTATATGTATATACAGTAATTTGCCTAATCTTTTTTTAATTTATAGCATTCTTTTCAGAATTTTTATTTAAACCACCAACTATTCCTAGGGAAGCAAAATCCACATGGAATAAAGAGAATAAATTAGTGTTAGCTGCAATAACACTAATTTAATCTCTGTGTGGTCCAGTGGTTAAAGAAAAGGGCTTGTAACCAGGAGGTCCCCAGTTCAAATCCCACCTCGGCCACTGACTCATTGTGTGACCCTGAGCAAGTCCTTGTGCTCTGTCTTTCGGGTGAGACGTAATTGTAAGTGACTCTGCAGCTGATGCATAGTTCACACACCCTAGTTTCTGTAAGTCGCCTTGGATAAAGGCGTCTGCTAAATAAACAAATAATAATATATCTAGTACATCAGAAATAAAAAAATCCCTTTTGGTTCAGAGGTAGGCAAATGTAGAATCTGACTTCTGACAACTTATCTATGCTTGATCCTCTCCTGGTGAGATTAATGAAGCCTGGTAAATTGGGGTTATTGTTCCATTTTCATGAAATGCCTATCTTGTAAAAAAAAGAATGTTTACTCTCTGTGGCACCAATACGCTTCCGTACAAAGACACAACGCGTTGGAAGGTGAGACAGTCACTCAACTTGCTATAGAACAACACTCATTCTCATGCACTTTAACAAACATATTAATTAACTTTCCAATTAAAATACACCTGCCTCAGAAAAATATTCAAATTAAAGTCTGGTTTGATACTGTATACTCTGTTTTGGTTGGTTAACACCTTCAATCACTATTATAATGAGTTTGCAATGTGCTACAGACTCCAAAAGGGACATTTAGCTTCGTTAGTCCAGTTTTCTTTACCATTTCCTTCTACCTTGGTTACAGACAGCACATTTGCCTAGCAATTTATTTACACCGAAGCCCTTGTGTTAAGCTGAATTCTAAAAAGAGCCTTGCAACTGTTCTAGTTCTTCTCCAGGGTCCTCACACCAACATTCAGTCTGTTTCAGTACAAGTTAAAAAATAATATTTCACACTTAGTAATGATTAAAAAATAAGGTGGCATAGATAAAGGTAAAGGATATCTTGAAATAAAGGTATAAAAGTCAAGATAAAATATAAAAAGAACATAAATCAACCCATTAAGCTCCCTTCACATACAGTAAAACATAGCACCAGTTTATTATCAAGAATATGAAATAAATACTTACTGGAGAGTAAAGAGAAAATAGCTGTTGTATATTCTGTTCACGAGAGAGGTGTTTATATTAACAGTTGGTTCAACGGGTGACTGGCAGCCAATATGTACTTCCTTAAATGAGGTTCAAGTGGAGGAGGCGGGCATTTGGGAGTGCCAAAATACACCCATCTTACCTTAACACAAGCCAATCAGCATTTGTACTTATTTTGTAAGACTGAAAAGTAGGTGACAGACCCTTGAAGCAGTTTTTTGTGTCATTTATTAGTTATATTAGGATAATATGTAAGAAGGTAGTAATTTAGGCAATTATTGCAAGAAAGACTCACCTGGTTTGCACTCTGAAATGGATTGCAGCAAGCTAAGTTACCAATACCTGACGGTAGATTGTACTGCAGCAACGTTGAAAATGATTTAAAAAAAAGGTTTTAGAAGAAAAAGAAAAATAACTTTTACAGCCCTTTCTGTTTTTTTTTTTGAATCTATAAGAAAATCAAAACCGTTTTGGTTGCAAAACTAATTTTCTTTTTAATAAAAAAAACTTGAAGATTGTTTGCTTGTTCCACAGAAGATATGTGAGGGGATGGAGGAATGAGATTAAAACCACTTGAAGCCATTACTGGCCTGTAAAATAACTGTTCAGCTGTTTAATGAAACATACATTTTTGTCCAGAACTTTTTTTACTGTCTGGGAAATATTGTCATGATATATGCATACAGTCCTTTTCTGTTTCTAGAAGAAAAACCTTTTTTTATTGCACAACTAAATTTCTCATGATCATAGTTTGGAAGATTGTTTCTTTACTTACTTGGAGGTAGATGTTGAGGTAGATCATATGAATGCTAAATGTTTGGTGGGTTGGTTAAATTGTCATAGCTGATAAAGGATTCCTGGATATCGTTTGGACTGGCTGGACTCTCTCATTCATCGCTGGATCAAGGACTCTTCAAGCAAGCGGATACCCAGGAGTGGTGAGATCGTTTCCATCCATTTTTTTCACTGGATTGTTTTTTTTTATTTTATTTGCTACTTTGTTTTGATTTAGTGTTTTCTTTTCTTCTCTGTGGTTTTGCTCAATATACTTGTTTGTCTTGATCAAGGCTGAAGGGCTCATTGTCTGTCTGTACACGATGTGTGTGTGTGTGTGTTTGTGTGTGTGTGTGTGTGTGTGTGTGTGTGTGTGTGTGTGTGTGTTGTGTGTGTGTGTGTGTGTGTGTGTGTGTGTGTGTGTGTGTGTGTGTGTGTGTGTGTGTGTGTGTGTGTTCGCCTATGAAGAATCAGAAAATGTATTGTCTGGTTTAAATGATCGATTACACTATGTAACACATTTTTTGTTCCTGGGTAGTAAGTGTTATTTCCTAATTGCTTATGCCTCAAAAGTATAGAAAATGGCTATTATTCCCCACAAACTTTGCTTTTGTGACCAGGACAGTGATATTTTGAAATTGACCTAATTTGTGCCACAGCATGGAGGCTACCAGGTTATTAATTACTAGAACCTTTCCTCTGAATGACAGCTGTGGCAGGAGCCAGTGCCAGGCTTGTAACCGACCCCTCAACTTCTCTATCAGTCCCTCCCAATTTCTTTGGAGATCCCTCTCCTCGCCCAGGAAGACCCCCAGGATCTTAGGACCCGAGTGGCTCCACTGTAGCCCTACCGGGAGGTCAGGGGGGCGAGCGTCACCCCATGACCCCACCAAATGGGCACTACTTTTATTCCAGTTAATCTTAGCAGAGGAGACTTTCTCATACTGACGTTGACAGTCACACAGAGTCTCCACATCCTGCCTACTGGACACAAACACTGTCAGGTCATCTGCATAGGCAGAGACCTTGACAGCCTGGGAAGGGTTGGCGGGGATCGGGATGCCAGACAACAACTTCCTAATCCTATGTAGGAGGGGTTCAATTGAAAGGGAGTAGAGCATACCAGACAGGGGGCAGCCCTGCCTGATACCTCTCTGTACTGGAATGGATTCACTCAGGCCACCATTAATCTTCAGTACACTGAAAACGCGACAGAACAACAATTGAACAAACTCTATGAAGCGCGGGCCGACCCCTAAGGCCTCTAACACCTTAAACAAATACTGGTGATCGACCCGGTCAAAAGCTTTCTCCTGGTCCAAGGAAATCAGACCGGATTTAAAGCCGAAAAGCTTGGAGGCTGCCAAAAGGTCTCGAATTAAGTAAATATTGTCAAAAATTGACCTGCCAGGAACACAATAAGTTTGATCTGACTGGACCGCTGACTCCATGATTTTCTTCAAATGGTTCCCCAGGGCTTTCGACAGGATCTTATAATCGAGACCGAGGATGGACACTGGTCTCCAGTTCTTCAAGTAACTCAGATCTCCTTTCTTGGGGAGCAGGGTGATCACCGCCCGCCGACAGCTCAGAGGCAGCAACCCCTCCTTGATGCTCTCCAGCAGCACCATGTACAGCTCCCACCCCAGCAAGGCCCAGAATTCTTTGTAAAATTCCATGGTGATCCCATCTAGTCCCGGCGCTCTACCGTTTTTTATTTGCTGCATTGCATCAGTGAGCTCATTATATGTAAGCAGGGGTTGCAGGTCTGCTGCCTCCTCCTGTGGAATCTGTGGGAGATCATGCAGGAACAGTTTGATCTCTTGTGCGTTTCTCTCAGCTTCTGCTGTGAATAAGTTTTTATAAAAACTTGTAGCAAACCTACAGATCTCCACTGGGTCCTCCATCACCTGACCTGCAGGGATTTTCAAACAATGAATCACCCTGCTCTTTTCTGCTTTCTTCTCCAAACCGAAGAAGAACTTTGTTGGCTTGTCCACCTCTGTCAAACCCTGGAACCGGGCGCGGACCAGTGCTCCTTGTACCTTCATGTCCAGTAGGTCAACCAATGACTGTTTTTTTATATTTCAGGTCTTCTAACAGCCTGCTATTTGGTTGAGATTCCAGATCTTTATAAAGCCCCAGAATCTCCACCTCCAGCTTTTCCATAGAGTCATTCAAGCTGCCTGTAGCATTCTCAGTGTACTGCTGACAAAAGATCTTTATTTGGATCTTGCCTATGTCCCACCACTGCCTCAGGGATTTAAAACAAGATTTTCTTTTTTTCCCACTCAGTCCAGAAATATTTAAAACAATCTTTAAAATACCCATCCTGTAATAATCTATTATTAAAGTGCCAATAGGCACTATGCATTTTTACAGAAGGAAGGAATAAGGACAATGTAATGAGGCAATGGTCGGACAGGCCACTGGGGGAGATAAAACAGCCTTTAATCAAAGAACAGTAAACACATCACTCCTGTCCTGAGCATTATTAGGAGCATATATATTAATAAAAATAAAAGAGTTATTTTTATAATTGGACTCCACCATTAAAATTCTGCCTCTAAAAAATCAATTACTTTATAATCAGGTTTAAAGAATTCTGAAAATAAAATCGCTACCCCTGCACTTAAATTAGACCCATGACTAAAACAAATTTCTCCCTTCCATTCTTTCCTCCATTCAATTTCATTAGAAATATCAGAATGCATCTCTTGTAAGAAAATAACAGTTAGTTTTTTCTATTCAATAAACTTAGACTGCCTCTCTTTTATTTAAACCACGAACGCCATTTACATTGAGACTACCTATTTTTAAAGAGTTCATGAAAGCAAAAGGGGAGAGAGAAACAAGAACAAAACATACAGTAGATAACAACAATACAACAGAGAAAAAAGGGAGTTTCAAAAAACTAAACATGGTACTTATTTTAAAACACTACGGACAGTACTTAACCATTTCTTTAGTCTGTAACATTCAGCTTCACTAAACTCAGCTAACCCGGCATTCTGCAATATCAGCTTGCCCATCGATTCAAATTGCTTCAAATCAGGAAAAAAATCCTCAATGACAATTTTTCTTTTTCCTTTAGTGTCAGTTAGAAAAGCTTTTATGCTTTGAGCGCTATAAATTCTGCTATCATCAACTTGCGAATCATCAGTAAAATCCCCTTCCCCTGCACTGTCAGAGTCTGTCTCACCAGCTGCAGAGCTCAACAGAGAGTCCTTGCGAGAGACCTGCATGCTCGCCGGCCGAGGAGACTGTGCTTCAGTGCAGGCAGACTCCTCCGCCTGGGCAGGAGCCTGCGACAACAGAGCGCCGAGATCCACTGCATTCGTCTCAGCTCTTTGCTTATCTATGCCGACCAGCGCTTTTTTTCTTTTGCACTGTCAAATTTTCAGATGATTTTAACGTTCTTTTCTTTTTCCTAGTTTTTGGCATCTTAAACCCCTCCTGATCTTCATCTATATTCATCATATTACTAACTGGTACATTTACAGCGGGGGTTTTCACTGCAGTCTCCCCTAACAACTAACTTTTCCGCCAGGGTCGCCCCGCTGCTCTCAACAGGAGCGGGCTGTAAGTCAACACTTTCAGCTGGGGAATTCACTGCAGTTTCCCCCGCTGTCTCACTAATAACTAACTTTTCCGCCAGGGTCGTCCTGCTGTTACCAGTAGGAGCACCTTGCAACCCAGATGTTCCCTCACCCAGGTCAACATTAATCACCACCTTTCCTTCACCTCACTCACGGTGAACATCTTCTGTGTTCTCCGACCCTGTCTCCTGCCTGTCCGCCCCACCCTCCTCTCTGCTGCGGGCTCCAGCCTCCCCTTTCTTGCAGTTCCTCCTTATATGTCCCTGCGCTCCGCAGTTAAAGCAGCGCATATAATCCGAAGAAGCAAAAACCATATAGTCTATGCCTTCAATTTTAAACTTCATTGCAAGGTTTAAATCATTTTCTAAATCATTTAGAATCATAAAAACCTGTCTACGGAATGACAGAACATGCTTTAACTCCGGAGCGCTGGAGCCGAGCGGGACCCTACGTACTGCTGACATGATTTTACCATGCCGGCTTAGTTCATTAATCAGTAGTTCATTTTTTAAAAAAGGAGGCACATTTGAAATGGTTACTTTAACAACCGGAGAGGCAAGGGGAAGCACAGGCAGAAAACTGCCTTTCACAGTAACCCCTGTGTGGCGGAGTGTCCCGCCCCTATTTATTATTATTTGTATTTTTGTTTACGGCGCGGGTAAAAGCGCCGCGTCTTTTATTATTATATTTAAAAACCCCGTGAGGATGCATGGCTGATCAGCTACTGATTATTTAACTAGCTGACAGTCATGCATCCTTACCAAACGCGTGCAGACTCTGGCCGAGGGATAATAAGATAATTAACTACTAGTTAATCCCTCGGCCAGAGTATATAAACCTGCAGCTCTCTGCACTCTGTGTTGGGTGTACAGAGGAGAGTACGGGGAGTGGAGAGAAAGAAGGAAAGTTAAAAAAACAATTGCTAAAACGTGCTGGATTCTCCAGCACGACACTTACTTGTTTGTTTGTTGATTCGTTTGGCCCTCGTGCCCTTTTGTTTTGTGTTTTGTTAAATCTTTTGTTTTGTTTATTAATAAATACGCTGAGTGCCGCAGCATTCAGCTTCACCCGCCCATCCACTGTTTTGGTGTCAGTTACTTCCTGGTCCGTGACGTCATCCACCTCACCACTGCGAGCCAGACTGCCACACCCTGTCTCCACAATATCATTAACAAGAGCTTCAGTCTTTAAAAACATCACAATACTCTTGTTCATTCTTGAGGCACAGATGATATTCTCGAAACCTACCTCCTTTCCTACGGCCAAAGCACAGTCCTCTACCGACACCTGCTCCTGCGACACAATCTTAAACCCATTTCTCCTGGTCAAAGAATCATATGAAAAGCTGGGAGGTGATCTGCCTCCTAAGCGAGGCCATAATGGCCTGAAAACAAAACAACTAAATAAAAATCAAATACTTTAACAATAAACAAACACAACAAAGGAAAAAGAAAAAATATAAATTTCATGCACAGCAAAACCGTACACAAACTCAAACACTCCCACCACCACTCACTCGCTCACCACAGACTCCCAGCATGCAACGAGACGAGAGAGAGAGAGAGAGAGAGAGAGAGAGAGAGAGAGAGAGGAGAGAGAGAGAGAGAGAGAGAGAGAGAGAGAGAGAGAGAGAGAGAGAGAGAGAGAGAGAGAGAGAGAGAGAGAGAGAGAGAGAGAGATTTTAAATCCCTTTATTGAACAACACAAAAGAAAAGCAACAAAACATTAAATTAACATAAATAAAACTAGTAAATTCCAGCACTGGTCATAATAGAACAAGAATAAAACACAGATAAATAACTGAAACATTCTAAAAACAGCAAAAAAAACTAAAAACACACCAACAATTTTAAAAATTAGCATGCCATCTTCACCCACTGCACACACCCCATCCTCAATACACCACCTCATCATAAAATTATCCATAATCATTCATCATGCTGTAATAAGAAAAATCAGCTTTTACCCTGGTTACAAACCAGAACTCTAAAAACACACAGGGCATCATCTATACCAGTGCTAGATAATCTGTTCTTACGGGATTTTAAAATCGCCAGCTTCGCTTGACCCAGGAGAAAATTAATCAGGGCACACCGATGACGATATTTAAAAGAATACTTAATACTTAAAATTAATAACTCTTTAGTAAAACGCACCCCGAGGTTCATCAGCAGGCCTTCTAGAAAAATAAAAAAAGGGCCGGAGTCGTGGGCAGTCTGTAAAAAGGTGAAACACAGTTTCCACAGCGAGACAGAAGGGGCACTGCTCCCCCCACACCTGGGTCAACTCGGCTCAGCCAGCGGTTCGTGACGACAATGCCATGCAACACTCGCCACTGCAGGTCCCCGGAGCGCTTGGGCAGAGGCAGCTTGTACAGCACCCTCCAGGACGGCCGCACAGACTCCTCCATCGCCAGGTGAGCCCTCCACTTGGTATCAGTCAGGTCTTTAAGTCTGTGATAATGCCGGGTCTTAACCACAGTGCCGTACAGCTGCCTCTTCTCTGCAGAGTGAAACTGTAAATTGGTCTCTTCATCCAGGGATAACAGCATCCCGGGTCGCTCCCCCCCCCCTCCTCCCTCCTCCTCCCTCCTCCTCCTCCGGCAGTGCAGGGGAGAGCAGCACTGAGGGGAAATCAGGCTCACGCTCCGGGGCCTGCCTCTTTGAGAAGCACTGCGCCACGAACTCCAACACTGCTGGGCTCAGGGAGGCTCGGATCTCTCTCAGCATCCTCCCTATGAAGCGCACCGAGCACAGACCCCCAACACAGCAGTCAACTCGGCCCCACTCTTCCATCACCACTCAGTCCAGTCTACCAGGTGACCAAGGGTGGTGACTCCGGCCTGTAAAAACACTAAAAAAAGCTGTTTTGAATTAAAAGCATCAATGTTAAAAATTCTATTAAAAAACAAAGGCTCCTCAAAAATAAAACATGTACAGAGGCTTTCATCTGTCCTTAAAATCTTAATTAACCCCCCAGGCATTTAACATGTTACTGTAAAAGCTTTCCAGCTCAGTTCTAATAACTTTACTGGGGGTCATTAAAAACAGCTGTCTGTCTAAGCCAAGCCCCCCAACCCTCTTGAGGAGGGACAAAGCCATGCCTCTCCAGCTCAGCTCAGGGGTGTACAGCAGTCTCTGGGCTGCCTGCAATCTGAACGCAGCGACCCCGGGAGGGGGATGTCAATTAGTCCCTGCCCTCCTTCGTCTCAGGGCAGGTACAGTACTGCTGGTTTCAGCCAGTGGTTTCCATCCCAAAAAAAATTAACTAGTTTTTTCTGGACCTGCTCCAGCAGCCCTGGGGGAGGGTCCAGACACATTAATCTGTGCCACAGCATGGACGCTACCAAGTTGTTAATCACAAGGACCCTCCCCCTGAAGGAGAGGCGGTTTAGCAGCCACTGCCAGCTATGTAGCCTTCCTGCTACCTTCTCCAGCACCCCCTCCGAGTTTCGCTGTATGAATGCCTCAGTTCCTAAGTACACCCCCAGCACTTTTAATCCAGTTCTGTTCCACTCCAGCATCTGTGGCAGGGACGGAGGAGGCTTTCTCAGCCAGCTCCCTGCGAGGAACGCTCCACTTTTGGCCCAATTCACCCGTGCTGAGGAGGCTCTTTCAAAGCTCCTCATGCATGACTCCAGCACCTCCACGTCTTTATCGCTGGTTACAAACACATTCAGGTCATTATTGTTATTATTATTATTATTATTAATTTCTTAGCAGACGCCCTTATCCAGGGCGACTTACAATTGTTACAAGATATCACATAATACATTATTTCACATTATACAGTTATCACATTATTTTTACATACAATTGCCCATTTATACAGTTGGGTTTTTACTGGAGCAATCTAGGTAAAGTACCTTGCTCAAGGGTACAACAGCAGTGTCCCCCACTGGGGATTGAACCCACAACCCTCCGGTCAAGAGTCCAGTGCCCTAACCACTACTCCACACTGCTGCCCATGTCATCAGCATACGCTGAGAGATGGACGGGCTGGGCGGAGGGGAGGGCAGGTATGGCCAGGCCAGAGAGACGCTCCCTCAGCTGGTGTAGCAGCGGTTCAATGGAGATGGCATAGAGCATCCCCGACAGAGAGCAGCCCTGTCTAATCCCTCTCTGCACTGGGAAGGGCTGGCTTAGACCATTATTAATCTTGACAAGGCTAAAAATCTTAGAATATAAAATTTTAATATAAGAAATAAAAACAGGACCAAACCAAATGCCTCTAGGGTGCGAAATAAAAAGCCATGGTCTACCCTGTCAAAAGCCTTCTCCTGGTCAAGCGACACCAGCCCAAAATCTAAGTTAAAAAGCTTAGATACATTAAAAAGATCTCTGATTAAAAACAAATTATCAAAAATTGAGCGTTTTGGTACACAGTATGTCTGGTCACTGTGCACCACAGTATCCATACACTCCCTAAGACGGCCGGCCAGAGCTTTGGAAAAGACCTTATAATCGCAGCACAGCAACGACACAGGACGCCAGTTCTTCAGCTCACAGAGGTCTCCTTTTTTGGGTAGTAAAGTCAGTACTGCCCTGCGGCAGCTCAGAGGCAGCTCTCCATCCGCCACACATTCAATCAGCACCTGGTATAGATCAATTCCAATGCAACTCCAGAAATGTTTATAGAATTCAGCAGACAGCCCATCCAGCCCAGGTGCTGTTCCATTGGAGAGCTGTGTGACGGCGGTTGTGAGCTCCTCCAGTGTGATGACGGTGTCCAGGCCGCGGCTTTCCTCCTCACCCAGGTGAGGGAGACCTTCGAACAGCTGCTACGTCTCCTGCTGGTCTCAGCCCTCAGCCTGGTACAGTTCTGAATAAAATGTCACCGCGGCCTGACGAAGCTACGCAGGGCTGGAGACCTCTCTCCCCCCAGGCAGCTTCAGAGTAAGCATTTATTTTCTTTCAGCTTCTTTCTTCTCCAAGCTGAAGAAGAAGGTCGTGGGGGAGTCCATGTCTCTTAATTCCACAAATCTTGCTCTTACCAGGGACCCCTTGACCTTCTCCTCCAGCAGGCTGCCCAGGCGCTGTTTCCTCTCTTTCAAGCTGCGATAAGCCCCTTCCGTGCTCTGACCGCCCAGCTCTCTCTCAATCTCTAAAATCTCATTCTCTAGCTGGCTGGCCACTGCATTCAACTCACTAGTGACGTTCTGGGTGAATTGCTGACAGAATATTTTAATTTGGATTTTCCCCACATCCCACCACTGTCTCAAATTAGAAAAAAACATCTCTTTTCTTTTCTCCAGTTATTCCAAAATAGTTTGAATGTTTCCTTAAACTGTGTGTCTTGTAATAATTTAATATTAAAGTGCCAATAGGATTTGGAGTGCTGTGCAGTGGGTAAACACAAAACAGCTGTGATGAGGTGATGATCAGATAGAGACGTGGGATGAATACTGCTGCCAATAATTCTATTAAGGTGGTGCTTTCGGGTGTAAAATCTATCTAACCGTGCTCCAGACAGTTGACCATTATTTAATTTAATCCAAGTATATTGTTTAGATCGATTATGTAAATTTCTCCAGATGTCAACAAAATCAAATTTTGTCAGCATGCCAGCCAGCTCTCTCGCAGATTGGGGATTGGGTTCATCATGATTTCTGTCATAATTAAAATCCAGGGTACAGTTAAAATCCCCTCCCACCAAAATAAAATGCTCTGGATCACACTTCTCTAAAACCTGGTTGAGTTTTTTAAAAAATAAAATCCTGTCATTATACAAATTAGGAGCATAGATATTAAAAAGATCAATAAAAACACCATTTAATTTTAATTCAATTTTTAAAAGCCTCCCTTGTACAACTTCCTCTACAGACACCACGTCTACTCCCAGCCCCGGAGAGAATAAAACTGCCAGCCCCGCACTAACATTAGAGCCGTGACTTAAAATCGCCTTCCCCTTCCACTCTGACAGCCAGTGCGCTTCATTGCTGCTGTCAGAGTGGGTCTCCTGCAATAGAATAAAATTGGCTTTTTTAAACTCAATAAAATTAAAAAATTGGGCTCTCTTAAAATCATCACAGCAACCATTTATATTTAAAGAACTCACTAAAAACTTATCCATAAAGGAAGAAAAATAAAATAGCAATAAATAAATACAAAAAACAAGGGTAAAAGCTTTAAAATTGAATTGATCCATTAAAAACCTTTTGATTGCTCAACCATTTTTCTAGCAGTGCTTACAAACTTTTTCAAACGAAACCTCTTTTTCCTGTCAAATTCCTCTAAACTCGCTTTTCTTAACATTACATTAGCAGAGGCTAAAAACAATTTCAAGTCAGGAAAGAAAAGTGGAATTTCAACTCCCCTTTTACCCTTTGTGCAATCCATAAAATTAATAAACTGATTAAGCGAATACAGTTTCTTTTTTTTGGGCTAACTGACCTGGATGTCGGAGAGCATCGAGGTGTCAGAGAGCTCTCCCTCCTCATCCTCGTCGGAGGATCCACTACTGTAGACTGCTCCTCCGCAGCAATCCTCTTCTTTACTCGGGGCGCAGGCACGGGCATCTCCGCTGACTCCTCCACCTGTGCTCCCCGAACACCCTCAGCCTGACCAACCCCCTGCCTTTCAGCGCTGCCCTCCGCCGCAGCCGCTGATCTGAGCTTAGGACAGGCTTGCTTCATATGCCCTTCTTCGCCACAATGAAAACATTTCATTGTGTCCGAGGTTGCAAAGATAACACACTCCTTCCCCTCTATAATAAACCTCCAGGCTACATTAAGATCCTGCCCTGGGTTATGCGGCAATACAAACACTTGTCTACGAAAAGACATCACATGTTTCACCTCTGGGTTCTTACAGCCTAGCGGAATCATTCTAATCGGGGACATGATTTTACCGTATCTTGCCAATTCTCTTTCAATCACTGCATTTGGAATAAAAGGGGGGGCATTTGATAAAACCACTTTCCTTAGAGGAGTTGAAAGAGGTAAAGCAGAAATAAAAGCACCATTGACAGAAAATCCTTCCTCTACAATCTTATTTACCAGTGTTTCTTGACTTAAAAACACAACAATGGCCTTATTCATACGTGAAGCAGATTTTATATTGTTAAAACCAATTGACTTACCGACCGATAACAGTACGTCCTCCACGGAAACTTCATTGTCGGGCACACACCTGAACCCATGTCTCCGTGTCAGTCCCTGTACACCGCCGGAGTGTGAGCCCATTTCGGGCTACACAAACTAACTTAGCCTCCCAAACGGCAAGGCCAACAGATAGATAAATAGAAAAATAAATAAACAAATAAACAAACAAATAAATAAATAAATAAAAAATGTAGATGATATAAATATATATATATATTTAAAAGAAACTTATAAAATTCCTTTTAAATTAAGCGTGTAAAAATAGTAAAACCAAGACTGTAAGAACAGACCTGCACTATTCAAACACACTGCTCTCAGCTCACAAGCCCCTCCCACAATCCTGAGAGAGAGAGAGAGAGAGAGAGAGAGAGAGAGAGAGAGACTTGACTTTTAAGATCCTTTATTAAACATTCCAATTAAAATCCATTAAAAATCAATAAAGGTAAAACACAACAAAAATAAGACTTATCAATATTAAAAATCTTAAAATACATCATGTTCTCCTTAAAAATAGATTTTAAATAAAAAAGGATCATAAAAAATCAATTGAAAAAAAACAGTGTTTTCTTTCTGTTAAAAAACAGATTAAACCAAAAATAATAAAAACACTGTGAAACAATAAAAATAAAATTAAAAACTAGAACAAAAACTGGAGCTCCCCCTCCTCACTCACAGCACACAAGGCGTCTCCCACACACCACCTCTCCTGGAAGCTCTCCAGATTACTGACCAGTTTAAAATACTCAAACTCTACTCTGATCTGGCTGACCACAAGCACCCTAAACTGACCCACCACACTGGTCAATCCAGAACCAGAGAGCTGGTTTTTCCTTGTCTTTAAAATAGCCAATTTTGCCTGTCCAAATAAAAAATTAATTAGAACACACTTGTTTTTCATTTTAAAACTGTACAGAACCCCCAAAATAAAAAGCTCCTTACTAAAAACAACCCCTAGAACGTTCAGGATTCCCTGCAGTAAATTAAAAAGTGGCCGCAGCCTCTCACACTCACTACAAGCATGATAAATGGTTTCCTCTGCTGAGCAGAAAGCACACTGCTCACTAATACTAGGGTCCACTCTGTGGAGAAACCTGCCCGTGGACACAATGCCGTGGAGAATCCTCCACTGCAGGTCCCCAACTCTCTTAGTGAGGGGCGGCTTGTACAGCACCCTCCACACCGGCCTGCGCCCCTCCTCTACAGATACGTGAACTCTCCACTTGGAATCTACCAGACCCCTTAGCCTATTGTACTCCATGGCTTTAACGCACAATTTATATATAATTTTACTATTCATTGCATGAAAAACAATTTCCTCTACACTGTGCAACGTGAGCAATGTCCCTCCATTCTCTCCACCCCCCTCTCCTACTGCTGGTGACACAATCACCCCAGGGAATAAGGAACACTGTCTCTGCTCTGTGCCTCTGGACAGCTCCTCCCTCAGGACCTCCCTGAGCCGTGGGGAGAGGCAGCCCCTCAGCTCAACCATCAGTCTCTCTGCGAGCCTCTCGGAGTGCCAGCCCAGCTGTGCAGCTAGCTGGGAGGCAGTTAACCAGCAGGAGAGCTCAAGATTGAACAGATGGATCATCCTGGTTATACCTACTTTTAAAAACCTGGCACAAAGCGTCATCGACTGGAGGAACTTAACTGGAAAAAGTGGATTAAAAAATAGGGGCTCATCAAACAGGGCCTGCCCGGTCAGGGACTCTTCATCCCTTTCCACCCTCACCAGCTGCCAGGCACTTAAAATATTCTGGTAAAAACTAGGAAGTCCTGCTTTACAAAAACTGGTGTTCTCAATTAAAAACAGGTGTTTACCTAACCCCAGCCCCCCGACACTATTTAGGAGGAAACAAGCCAGCCTCTTCCAATGAGCCTCCTCCTCAGTGTACAGGAGTCTCTGTACCGCCTGCAGCCTGAAGGCTGCCACCCTGCTGGCAATGCTGACCAGCCCCTGCCCCCCTTCATCACTGGGGAGGTACAGAACTGCCGGCCTCAAACTGTGTCTCCCGTTCCAAAAGAACTCCAGCAGCACTTTCTGGATCTCCTCCACCAGGCCTCGGGGTGGGTCCAGGCACATTAGCCTGTGCCACATGCTAGAGACCACCAGATTATTAATGACCAGCACCCGACCCTTGAAGGACAGTTGGGCCAGCAGTCCCTTCCACCTCTGCAGCCGCCCCCTCACCCTGTCCAACAGACCCTCCCAGTTCTTTCTCATATAATTCTGCGTTCCGAGGTACACCCCCAGCACTTTAATGCCTGTTCTGTTCCATTCCAGCCCTTCAGGCAGGAGAGGAGGGGTGCCCTCATCCCAGCTGCCAGACAGGAAAGTGTTGCATTTTGCCCAGTTTACTCTGGCAGACGATGCTTTCTGGAACTCATTTAAAGTTTGCTGCAGTGCTTGAACATCAGCATCCCCACTCACAAACACAGTCACATCATCTGCGTAGGCAGACACCTTCACTGTGGCAGGGGAGGGTGTGGAGGGCAAGGGGGGCACTGTCCATCCAGCCAACCTGCCCCTCAGCTGGTGCATCAGGGGCTCTATAACCAACGAATACAGCATACCAGACAGGACACAGCCTTGTCTTATACCCCTGCACACTGGGAAAGGTTGACTCAGCCCATTGTTAATCTTTAAAATACTAAAAATGTTGGAATATAAAAGCTGAATATAAGAGATAAAAACAGGGCCGAATCCGAAAGCCTCCAGGGTTTTAAAGAGGTAGGTGTGGTCGACTCTATCGAAAGCCTTCTCTTGATCCAGGGAGACCATTCCTACATTAAAATCACAAATATCATTTACAGATAAAAAATGTCTAATAAAAAACAGGTTATCAAAAATGGAGCGACCCAGTATACAATATGTTTGGTCCATATGTACAATAGTTCCAATTACTTTTTTTAATCTGTTTGCAATTGTTTTAGATAAAATCTTTAAATCGGAGCATAAAAGTGACACAGGTCTCCAATTCTTTAGCTGACAAAGGTCTCCCTTCTTTGGCAACAGTGTAATCACTGCCCTGCGGCAGCTGAGAGGCAGTTCCTTGTGGCTGAGGCTCTCTCTCAGAACCTGGAGCAAATCCTCCCCTATTATGTCCCAGAAAGTATTATAAAATTCTGCTGGCAGTCCATCGATCCTGGTCAGCTCCTGGTAGGTCAGCGGTGCGTCCAGCTGAGCCTGCTCTTCATCACTGAGGCTGGGTAACCCTTGGAGCAGCTGCTCAGTGTTCTTTAGATTGCACTGTTCTTTATTGTAAAGTTCCTTATAGAAACGCACCGCCTCTGTGCTGATCTCCTCCTGGGTATGCAGTTCTTCCCCACCAGGAGTCCTGACACAGCACAACTGTCGGTTGTCTGCTCTCTTCCTTTCCAAGTTGAAGAAGAAACTGGTGGGGGCATCCATATCCCTCAGCTCCACAAATCTGGAATGCACGATCGCCCCCTTCACCCTCTCCTTCAGCAAGCTCCCCAGCGCAAGTTTCTGCTCTTTTAGGTACTCCAGGGTCTGCTCTTTAAAATCTGAGTTTAGACTTTCCTCTAGGAGGAGGATTTTTAACTCCAGCTCTCTCACAGCTGCTCCCTCCAGTTCCTTAGCACCGGCCTCTGCCGCCTCCTCCCTTTCTCCAGCCACAACTGTTACAGGCAGCTGAGATTCAGCCAGCGGAGAGTCTTGCACCGCACCCGGCTCGCCCTCCACTGTGTTCTCTTCCCCCGCTTTATGAAGGACTGGCGCCCCGGCTGGAGCTTGCAGTCTCCCTGTCAGCGCGGGCTCGGAGCTCTGCACCTGCTGCGCTCTACCATCCGGTAGCTCTGCAGCCTTATGTTTAAATCTTTTCTTCTTAACTACTTCCTTGAATGGTTCTTCACCATTCTCAGCAGTTGCTGTATTTTGCTCCGAACCCGTCACTGACAGGCTCTGGCTCACCCTCTTTGTACGAGGCCTTGGCGTTGGTGGATCTGCTCCGGTCTCCTTCCGCGATTGAGTCGCCTCCTCCTCGGTCTGCACGGGCTCTGGCTGCGGCTGCGATGCAGGAGCCGACTCTTCCTCCCGCTCACCCCCAACAGCCCCTACTTCCTCCCCGCCAGCATTGCCCTGCTCCTGTCCTGTCTCGGCTCTAGCCTCCCTTCTCGGGCAGGTTTTCCTCTGGTGTCCCTGCTCACCGCAGAAAAAACATCTCATCGTTTCAGAACTAACAAACACCACACAATTAGTCCCTTCTACATTAAAATTCCAGGCTACATTAATAACTTGATTGGGATCATTTAATAAAACAAACGCCTGTCTTCTAAACGACATTACGTGCTTAACACTGTTGTTTTTGCAGCCTAGAGGGATATCTTTAATTGGGAACACAAGTTTACCAAACCGAGACAGATTTTTTCTAATAACTCGTTTTTTAGAAACGGGGGCACATTAGAAATAATCACTTTAGTTACTGGAGTCACCAAGGGAGAAACCTGAACAAATTCACCTTTCACAGTGAAACCTTCCTCTACCAGCCTGTTTACAAGCGTCACCTCCGCTAAAAATATTACCAGCGCTTTGTTCATTCTTGACGCTGACCTAATATTTTCAAAACCCACCACCTCTCCTACTGCCAGCAGGCACTCCTCCACCGACACCCCGGGGTCAGGCAGGCACCGTACGCCGTGTCGGCGAGTGAGAGCCCCCGACCCTCCGGAATGAGATCCCATAACAGGATCTCCACACACACACCACTAACCTATAAACTAACTAACTAACTAACTAACAAACAAACACACACACACACACACACACACCCCACAAATAACAACTATGTATATATATATATATATATATATATATATATATATATATATATATATATATATATATATATATATATATAAATAAATATTTTTAAATTTCCCGGTCCTACCGCACCGGCGTGCCTCCTCTCCGCAAGCTCCTCCCACAACCCACAATCCTCCAAGAGAGAGAGAGAGAGGTTACCAGAGAGAGCAGCAGCAGCAAGATGAGCTCTTAATTTAAACTAAAAAATTGTTAATCTAGAGTAAATTTAATTGTGAGAATTAAGAATATAAATCAGTAAGGACAAATAAAAAACAAATGGAAAACTTTTACTACAGAAATAAGACATCCAGGAAAAATTAAACAAGAAAGAAAGAAAGAAAGAAAGAAAGAAAGAAAGAGAAAAAGAAATAGAAAGAAAGCAAAAGAAAAGAACTGAACTGAAGAGGAAAAGAAAAGAAATGAGACCTCCAGGAAAATTAAACAAGAAAGAAAGAGAAAGAAAGAAAGAAACAGAAAGAAATAGAAAGAAACAGACAAATTGAAATAAACAGAAAGAAAGAAAAAAAGAAAAGAACTGAAGAGGAAAATAAAAGGTAAGCCTTTTTAATACAACAAATTAACTAAAACCTAATAGCTAAAAACTCTCAGTCACTGAAAGCAGCTAAAAGCGGTTGGTTTTTGGCAGTTGGTTTTTGGCAGTTGGTCGGAATGGATAAATGTATCAATTTAGCCCTGCAGAGTGGGAGGGGCCAGACTAGCAGTGTAATCTGATACCCTGATGAGGTCACCAGTGCAAAGGCAAAGAAGCTGTATAAGAACAAGCTAATGAAGGAGTCCCCAGAGACACTGATAGCAGACTGCAGCCTGGCTGGGGGCAAGAGGACCAAAACCAACCTGCTGTTCTATACAGAGCACCCCACTGCCTGGCACACAGCCCTCTGCACAGCACATAGTAATATCAAGCTGGGAGGGATTTGCAAAGGAAGGCAACTGCATATAGGAGATGAAACTGACCCTGACAGCACAAGGCTCAGCATCAATGTGTATTATAATTGCACTATTATGATTCAGGGAACTGAGGCCAGCCTAGAACTATTTGAGAAAGATTTCCAGGCTCTAAAAGAACTGGCTGAGAAGGAGAAAAAAAAAATCCAGAGGTACTAGACCCAGAACAGCAGTCAGCTCCCCACATCGTAGACACAGCCCCCTGCAGCCCCCACACTGCAGACACAGCCCCCTGCAGCTCCCCCACTGCAGCCCCCCGCACCCCCCCGCTCACCCCCAGACTGCCCAGCACAGTGCAGCACTTGAAGGAATGCCTCTCACTGCTGGAGGTGGAGTTTGCAGAATTCAAGGAGTTCACCCTGACCACACTGACAGAGAACGACCTCGTGCAGCAGATAAGAGACGAGGTGAGGCAGGTGAGGAACGAGGCCAGGGCTTCCATCAGGGAGCTGGGAGCTGAGATGGGAGAGCTGCGGCAGGACAACGAGGCCCTGAGAAACGAGCTGGCCAAGCTGAGAGAGGAGCTGCAGCGCAAAGAGAGGAGCATACAGAGCCTGAGAGAGCAGCTACTCAGAGTCACACCTCCTCCCCCCCACCCAGAACAGCAACACCACAGCCAGCCCAAGAACACAGGAGCTACAGCAAGCAGGGCCTGTCTGACTGACACCGACACCGATACACACACCACATCATTCCACACACACACTGATCCAAACACACACCCCACTCCCCCAGCACACCCCGACACCGAGACACTCCCCCCCACCACACACACTACCCCCCACTCCCCCACCACACACACTACCCCTCCCTCCCACATCACACACACTGCCCCAGAGACACAGACTCACTCGAGCAGACAGGCTTCTAAAATATACAGCTCCAAGGTAGCCATTCTTATCGACTCCAACGGGAAGTACCTGAACCAGCGAAGACTCTTCCCCAGCAGCCGGGTAGCAAAATTCTGGTGCCCAACTACAGAAAGGGCGACCCAGCTGCTGTGCCAGTCGACCCTGAGAGACCCCGAGCACATTATCATCCACACTGGCACCAACGACCTGGGCTCTCAGGGGTAAGATGTGGCCGAGTCGGTAAGGAGAGTAGCGGAGAAGGCCACAAAGGAGTTCCCTGGTGCAAAGATAGTGATCTCCACCCTGCTGCCCAGAGAGGACGTCCCCCAGCACACTATTCAGAGGATCAACAGTGACATCTCCAGAGGCTGTGCCCTTCTGCCTAATGTCCACTTGGCACACCACCCCACCCTGAGCACGCTGCACCTGTACGACCATGTACACCTCGACCAGGAAGGCGTTAGGATCTTCGCCAAAAACCTAAAGGACACTGCCATGGGCCGAGACCCCGCCAGCCACCCCCGAAACAGGAGCACACCGAACCACCACCAAGGACAGCGCAGCCCTGTGCTTACGAGGAGACCCCCCCAAGAACACCAGCCTCCGCAGCCTGGACATCGGCAGCACACACTACAACAGACCAGCAGAGCCCAGCCCAGCAGAGCCCAGCCCAGAGGGACCCAGCCCAGCAGAGCCCAGCCCAGAGGGACCCAGCCCAACAGAGCCCAGCCCAGAGGGACCCAGCCCAGCAGAGCCCAGCCCAACAGAGCTCAGTCCAGAGGGATCCAGGAACAGCAGCAGCTCCAGCACAGCACTCAGACAGAGCAGCAGCAACACAGCTATGCAGCAGCTGCTTCCAAACCAGGGACCCTAGCCAGCTCTGAGATGGGGGAGATACGGCAGCTCCTGAACTTAATTTTCAAAATCATGAGCTAAGTACACTACACTAGATATCTAACTGTGTGCTGCCTACATCCCCCCATCGGACTCCCCTTATTACAAGGAAGACACCTTCCATGATCTCCAGACAGAGATCTGCCACTTCCAGGCCCAGGGAAGTGTGCTGCTCTGCGGTGACTTTAATGCCAGAACAGGCACTCTGCCTGACTCCATTAACACACAGGGGAACAGCCACATATTCGGACAATCCCCTCTATACCACACGCACATGACTACAAACAGGAATAGCCATGACAGTGTGGTAAATAAAAATGGGAGACAATTATTGAATCTCTGTCAAGGCCTAGGCCTATATATCATGAATGGCAGGATCAGAGGGGACTCTTTAGGTAGGTTTACATACAGCTCAGCTCTTGGTAACAGTGTGGTGGACTATGCCATCACTGACCTGGACACCTCCTTTACTAATGCAGTCACTGTCAGACCACAAACCCCCCTGTCAGATCACAGCCAAATCACTGTGTTCATAAAAAGAACAGAGCAGATCAACAACACACAGACACAGAGTCAGGGACTTACCTGTGTAGTCAGTGCTCCAAAACGGAGTTGGGTGTTTTTGTTTTGTTTTTGTTGTTGTGTTCTGTTTGTTAATTAAAAAAAAAATAATTAGCGCAACCGCGCTGGAAAACTATACTTTTAGTCTGATTTCTAAAGGGCTAAAAGAACCGAGCCGCAAGGCTCGTTTTACACTATAATACACATTATATATGTGTGTGTATAGATAGATAGATAGATAGATAGTAAAGGCACGACAGCGTATGTCAGTCTTCTAAGCCCCGCCCCTTTCACACCTTCTGATTGATTTATGACCCTTAAGCCCATCCCCCTTTTCCCACGCTTTGATTGATTTATGACCCTTAAGCCCCTCCCCTTTTCCCACACTTTGAGTGATTTATGGCTCTAAAGCCTCTCCCCCTTTTTCCAACGCTTTTAGTGATTTATGACCCGTCCCTTTTTAACGGACATCCGTCAAAAATAGTCCTCCCTAAAAATGGCGTCTGTTGTACCTTTATTTTATAGACTATTACAAAGAAAAGACAGAAAGAAAGAAAGAAGAGAAAGCAAGTTGTATTGTAATGCATTGTTTTTTGACTATGTTTAAAAAACGATTTAAAGGTATTTTAGGCATTGATAAATGTTACCACTACGTTTTTTGTCTTAATGTGGTTATTTTAAGACCATACACAACGTGTTTAGGACTAAGAATCGTCTTTTCTGTTAAACTGTATAAATGCGGGAGGAACAGCCATACCGCAGACTCCTGTCTCTAGCTCATTTTAATATACTAGCATCGGTTTCTAATTATTTTCAAATTATTTTCTGTGGGATTTTCAGGCCGTGGTAGGTAACTGTGTCCATACACATGGTTCTATGTAATGGTTGATTTTATTACAATATATTCTAAAAAACAATTTAAAGTCGTTTTTGAATCCAATAAAGGTTAGCACAGGCTGAATTGTAAAGGTTTTAGGGTTTTTTTAGGAGCCTCCCCATAATGCACCTGTATTTGCATACTGGTTTCTATTAACATTACAGAGAACTCTAATTATTATTATTATTATTATTTATTTATTTATTTATTTATTTATTTATTTATTTATTTATTTATTAGCATACGCCCTTATCCAGGGCGACTTACAATTGTAAGCAAAGACATCTAATTAATGTTATTTTTGAAGCTAAAAAATTTGACCACTACATTCTTTGGCTTAATACGTGATTGGAGTAAGGGTCATCTTTTCCTGTTAAAACTGAATATATTTTGGGTTTTCTCAGGACTAGTAAGAAATTAGAGAAAGAAGGAAGAGAGTCTGTTTTTTGACCAAGCAGCAGAGTTATGGGGAATATGGTGAACAGACCCTGTCTTTTGGCCAAGAAGAAAGAAGCAGTCCTAGAGAAGAAAAGGTACAAAAACCTGTTTTTTTATTTAGTAAGAAATTTCTTAAATAAGAGTCTTAACTACTATCCTTCAGAAGAATACATCTTACATAAAGGCTTCTTAATCAATATGTAATATTTTAAACTATTACACTGAAAAAGAACCTTATCTAACTGTGAAAAGTCTATTGAGCCTGTTCTTTTTTCAGGGAGGTAGACTTGGGGGTGGGCTATTCACTGTGTAATTTTTTTTTATTATTATTTATTTCTTAGCAGACGCCCTTATCCAGGCCGACTTACAATTGTTACAAGATATCACATTATTTTTTACATATAATTACCCATTTATACAGTTGGGTTTTTACTGGAGCAATCTAGGTAAAGTACCTTGCTCAAGGGTACAGCAGCAGTGTCCCCCACAAGGGATTGAACCCACGACCCTCCGGTCAGAAGTCCAGAGCCCTAACCACTACTCCACACTGCTGCCCTGGACAATGTAATGAGGCAATGGTCGGACAGGCCACTGGGGGAGATAAAACAGCCTTTAATCAAATTTAAATGATATCTGGAAGTATAAAATCTATCCAGCCTGGACATTGAAATTAGATTATGGCCAGGTTTAAACCAGGTATACTGTCTAGCAGTACTATTTGCATTCCTCCAGACATCTACCAAATTGTATGATTCAATGATGTGAAGAAGCTGTTTTGCTGATTGTGGACTGGGCTCCAAATTGTTCCTATCTACTTTATAATCCACAGTGCAATTCCAATCACCCCCAATAATCACAATCTCTTGTGCCCCACAGCCTGCCAGCATTTTATCAAGAACAGTAAACATATCACTCCTGTCCTGAGCATTATTAGGAGCATATATATTAATAAAAATTATTTTTTAAATTGGCCTCCACCATTAAAATTGTGCCTCTAAAAACATCAATTACTTTCAGGTTTAAAAAATTTCGAAAATAAAATCGCTACCCCTGCACTTAAATTAGACCCATGGCTAAAACAAATTTCTCACTTCCATTATTTCCTCCATTCAATTTCATTAGAAATATCAGAATGCGTCTCTTGTAAGAAACTAACAGTTAGTTTTTTTATGTTCAAGAAACTTAAAGACTGCCTCTCTTTTATTTAAACCACGAACACCATTTACATTGAGACTACCTATTTTTAAAGAGTTAATGAAAGCAAAAGGGGAGAGAGAAACAAGAACAAAACACACAGTAGATAACAACAATACAACAGAGAAAAAGGGGAGTTTCAAAAAACTAAACATGGTACTTATTTTAAAACACTACGGACAGTACTTAACCATTTCTTTAGTCTGTAACATTCAGCTTCACTAAACTCAGCTAACCCGGCATTCTGCAATATCAGCCTGCCCATCGATTCAAACTGCTTCAAATCAGGAAAAAAATCCTCAATGACAATTTTTCTTTTTCCTTTAGTGTCAGTTAGAAAAGCTTATATGCTTTGAGCGGTATATAATCTGCTATCATCAACTTGCGAATCATCAGTAAAATCCCCTTCCCCTGCACTGTCAGAGTCTGTCTCACCAGCTGCGGAACTCAACAGAGAGTCCTTGCGAGAGACTTGCATGCTCGCCGGCCAAGGAGACTGTGCTTCAATGCAGGCAGACTCCTCCGCCTGGGACAACAGAGCGCCGAGATCCACTGCGGCCCCATTCGTCTCAGCTCTTTGCTTATCTATGCCGACCAGCGCTTTTTTTTTTGCACTGTCAAATTTTCAGATGAATTTAACGTTCTTTTCTTTTTCCCAGTTTTTGACATCTTAAACCCCTCCTGATCTTCATCTATATTCATCACATTTACAGCGGGGGTTTTCACTGCAGTTTCCCCCGCTGTCTCACTAATAACTAACTTTTCCGCCAGGGTCGCCCCGCTGTTACCAGTAGGAGCACCTTGCAACCCAGATGTTCCCTCACCCGGGTCAACATTAATCACCACCTTTCCTTCACCTCCCTCACGGTGAACATCTTCTGTGTTCTCCGACCCTGTCTCCTGCCTGTCCGCCCCACCCTCCTCTCTGCTGCGGGCTCCAGCCTCCCCTTTCTTGCAGTTCCTCCTTATATGTCCCTGCGCTCCGCAGTTAAAGCAGCGCATATAATCCAAAGAAGCAAAAACCATATAGTCTATGCCTTCAATTTTAAACTTCATTGCAAGGTTTAAATCATTTTCTAAATCATTTAGAATCATAAAAACCTGTCTACGGAAAAACATGACGTGCTTTAACTCCGGAGCGCTGGAGCCGAGCGGGACCCTACGTACTGCCGACATGATTTTACCATGCCGGCTTAGTTCATTAATCAGTAGTTCATTTTTTAAAAAAGGAGGCACATTTGAAATGGTTACTTTAACAACCGGAGAGGCAAGGGGAAGCACAGGCAGAAAACGATAGGTTGCGGATGCAACCCCGGTTCCCTGAAAGAGAAAATAACCATCAACATGAGATATTGCCGTCAGGCAGCACCGGTAGGCTGAGCTTTTATAGCAAAGCTGCCGATAGGCCCCCACGCCAGCTGCAGTGTAAGCCCGCCCCCCTGGGAGCTTACTTAACTGCGCGCGCTGGGATGCACTTCCTCTTTTGCTCTTCAGGCCGTGAAGGCTACCGGAGCGACCTCGCAGCTTGATGGTTATTTTCTCTTTCAGGGAACCGGGGTTGCATCCGCAACCTATCGTTCCCTTTCAAGTCGAAAATAACCATCAACATGGGATACAGTGTACCCTAGCTGTCGCGAGGGAGGATTCTCGGCAGTAGGACAGACTTACGTCATAACGCAACTGCGTAGGCAGTACATCTAGGCATATGCGGAGCTGCGCCTCAGCGTCTATGCTCGTAATGACACCTGTCTTAAAGGTGGAACAGTCAACACCATGCTATCAACCACTCTATACGTCCGCATGCTGAGGCGTCGTAGAGTGTAAAACAGATGCTCCAAACAGTGGAGCAGAGGAATCCAGTACATTTAACCTGTAAAACCTCATGAAAGTATGCGGCGTAGCCCAACTGGCTGCCGCGCAAATATCAGACACCGGCACCCCTCGAAAGAGGGCCCAGGATGTCGCCATACCCCTGGTAGAATGCGCCTTCAACTGCCCTGGTGGTGGAAGGCCTGCAGATTCATACGCTAATTTAATAGCATCCACTATCCAGTGGGAAAGGCGCTGTTTAGACAGCGGCTGACCCAAAGATCTAGAACCATGGCATATGAACAACTGTTCTGTCTGCCTCACAGTCTTTGTACGGTCAATATAACACCTCAATGCCCTCACGGGGCAGAGCATGTGTAACCGCTCTTCCTCTGGGGAAGAAAAAGGAGGAGGATGGAACACCATCAACTCGACTGACTGGTTCATGTGGAACGGGGATATAACCTTTGGTAAAAAGGCCGGATTAGGGCGCATGGAGACCTTAGAACCGTCTCCTGCAAAACGAGTACAAGAAGGATGCACTGAAAGTGCATGTAACTCGCTCACGCGTTTTGCTGATACCACAGCCAGCAAAAATGCAGTCTTAATAGATATGAGCTTCATATCCACGCTGTGGAGAGGCTCAAACGGTGCCTTGGTAAGGGCTTCTAGCACCACATCAAGGCTCCACGACGGTAAACTGGTCGTTCTTGGAGGCCGCAAGCGTCTTGCGCCTTTCAGAAACTGAGATGCCAAAAAATGGCAACCAGGTGATAAACCGTCAATGCGTACATGACAAGCCGAAATGGCGGCTAAATACACTTTAAGTGTAGAAGGAGATTTCCCTTCATCCAGCAGTTTCTGTAGAAACTGCAATATTACTGCCATGGGACAGGAGACTGGGTCGTGGCTCTCAGCCAGACACCAACTCTGAAACAACTGCCACTTATACGCATACTGCGACCTAGTAGAGGGCGCTCTCGCACTCTGGATGGTCGATATAACTGCAGTCGAAAGCCCTAAGGCTGACAGGCGCTCCCGCTCAGGGGCCAAACCCATAACTGCATGAGTTTGGGGTTCGGATGCCAAAGCTCTCCTTGAGCTTGGGACAACAGGTCCGCTCGCAGAGGGAGCTCCCTCGGGCGACCGTGCAGTAATTGCACTAGACTCGGGAACCATATTCTCCGAGGCCACCGAGGAGCGATCAGAATCACTGTCGCTCGCTCTACCCTGACCTTCTCCAAGAAGGCGGGGAGCATCGGAATCGGTGGAAAGGCATACAGGAGCCCTGGCGGCCATTCGTGAGCCAGTGCATCCACCCCCAGGGGGCTGTCGAGGTCCTTCACCGAGAACCATAGGGGACAGCTGCGTAATTGACTCTGCCCGGCAGATGAACTGCACGCAGAGAGGCTAAACGCGGTTGAGCCCAGAGCAACAGCCGCTTTACCATCCGGTGAAGACCGGGGGACCGCAATCCGCCCTGGCGATTGATATACGCCACTACTGTGGTGTTGTCTGACCGCACTAACACGTGCTTGTCTAGAAGCACTGGCAAGAAGTGCCGAAGGGCGAGGTCCACTGCTCTGAGTTCCAGAGCGTTGATGTGGGCTGACCTCCAAGGTCCTGACCACACTCCACGGGTCCCTGTCCCGTTCCAGACTGCTCCCCAACCTTGGTTGGAAGCGTCGGTTGTGATAACTTCCCTTCGGAAGATGGGACCCAAGCGCACGCCCTGGCGGATGTTCGACTGAACTTTCCACCAGCGTAATGCTTCCCAGCAGGTTCGGGATACCCTCAACCTGCGGTGCTTGTCTCTCCGCGGGTGCAACGCGAAGGCATTGAACCAGGCCTGCAGAGGTCTCTGGTGTAGTAAGCCCAAAGGAAGGGCTTGCGAGGCGGCAGCCATCAACCCCAGCATGTGCTGACAGAGCTCCATGCTGACTGTTTCTCTCAACCTGAATAGGGAGAGACACCGCTCTAATGAGGCAACTCTTTGTGTCGATAGGGTCGCTTCCATGGACACTGAGTCCAGATGCAGACCCAAAAACTCGGTCTGTTGGCTGGGCACGAGGCGGCTCTTGTCTGGATTGACCTTCAGACCTAGCCGCTGAAGATGGTCTGTAACCATCACTGTGTGCTGTGCCAGCTGCTCCTTTGACTGCGCGCAGACGAGCCAGTCGTCCAGATAGTTCAGCAGTCGGACGCCTTGAGCCCGCAAAGGAGCTAAAATGGCGTCCATACACTTCGAAAAGGTTTGAGGAGCTAGAGACAGGCCGAATGGCAGGACGCAAAACTCATAGACCCTGCTCTGGAATGCGAATCGTAGATACTTCCTGTGACCCGGACAGATAGGAACGTGAAGTACGCATCTGTCAGATCTATGGTGGTAAACCAGTCGCCCTGCCGGACAGACTGGACAATGTGCCTGTGCGTGAGCATCCTGAACGACAACACCCGTAGGTATTTGTTCAGTACACGCAGGTCTAGAATAGGGCGGAGCCCGCCGTCCTTCTTTGGCACAAGGAAGTATTTGGAGTAGAACCCCTGGTCGGTCAGAGCAGGGTCTACTAGTTGAATGGCACGCTTCCTGAGCAATGCCTGTATTTCCACATTCAGAGCTGAGGACTGAACCACGTCCTTCACCACAGTTACCACCACCCCCCTGAAGGGGGGGGGGGTTTTAACCGGAACTGAAGGGTGTACCCGGTGAGTATAGTTTTGCGCACCCAGATATCGCTGGTGCATTGTTGCCAAAACAGAAGCTGTGGAACAGTATAGGGTTGGGTTAATGGCTGCCTGGTTTTCTCAGGGCTGCTTAGGCTTCGCTCGCTCACGAGGGGCCTGGCCAGAGCCACGAGGGCGTGGTCTGCCGCCTCCTCTAGGTCGCCACCCTGTGCGCTGCGGTCGTCCCCTTGGGATTTGGCCACGCGCTGCTGTATCCGCCGGGGAGGTCTTAGTACCCCCTGGACGCGGCTGGTGTTGCGGTGGTGTTCTACGCCACTGATGTTCTTGTGGGCGTTTGACCTGGAAAGGCCTACGCGGCCATATCGTAGCCAACTGCTGTGATGCCTCTCTAGCCTTAGCTGAGCTTTGCAGCATCTCTTCCACCGCTGGGCCAAATGTGTGCCCCGGTGTAATTGGGGCATCCAACAAGGGAGCTTTGTCATGCTCCTGGACTCTCGCCTGCGAGAGCCAGAGCTGTCGTCTGGCCACCACCAGAGACGCGATGCTCCTGCCCTGGGCCCGCGCGTTAAGCTGGGCTAGCTTGACCAGCAGCTGGGCAACTAGCCCCAACTCCGCTCTCAGAGACACCGAAGGGTAGTCTGGGAGATCCTTTATTAGCGCAGCCTGATAAACTGAGAGGAGGCTGGCCAGATTGGACAGCCTAACTGCCTCTGTAGCCGCCGAATAGCCCCTCTTGAGGTGCACCTCAGTGATCCTGCACTGCTTGTTAGGGCAGGTGGGGTCTTTCACCAACCCAGAGAGTGTTGGTGACTTCACCAACGCTGCGAACGCAGCGCCAACTGGCGGAAATGACGCCAGACCCGCTTCACTCGCACCTTGCATGGTAAAGGCAGCCGCCTTACGCGAGGTTGCCGGGGCGGAGGCTGGAGTCCCCCAAGTGGACTGCACCTCCTTACAAAGTCTGGGAAGGCCGGAAGCGTCCTAGACTGCTGGCCCTGCGCCAAAGGCGACTCAAAAAGAGAGCGCCTAGGTTCTTCAGTGGCAGGCCATTCTAAGCCCAGGTGGCGAGTCGCCCGCTCTACTAGGGACCATAAAGAGTCATCTACGCCTACCTCCATCTCAGACTCTGAGTGGTGGGACGTGAGCTCTGCCTCCACACTATCCTCTCCATGGAGAGGCTCACCCTCTGATGCATCTCGAGAGATAGCATCCACGTCCCATGCGTCCTGCTGCGCAACTGGAACGGACAGGGGTTGTGGTAGGATGATCGGCTGGTTGACAGCCGGTCTGACTGTCTCCTCTGCGGCCCGAGCTGTGGCAAGGGACATGAGCAGCGATTGCTGCCCCATCATAAGGTCCATAAACTGAGACATCTTATTGGTGAGCTCAGTTACACCACCTCGCCTGTCGCGACGAGGAGATCGGGAACGTCCTCTCCTTCGGGGCGATCTAGAGCGGGATCTCGAGATCTGACGGGGGCGTTCGCCGCGAGGAGAAGGGCCTCGCATTACAGAAAGGCTGTGGGAGCGGTCTCTCTTACGCCTAACGTCAGGAGATCGTTGACCAGGGGTAACCTGGGAAGGCGAACTCCTGGAAAAAGGCAGCTTCGCTGGCGGGGAAGCCAAAGAAGGCTGCGGGGCGGAAAGGGTGTGTGACGACCCAGATGAAGGGGAGCGATCCCCGACTGCTCTCCTCGCCCTACGACGCAGAGTGCGCGTCTGAAAGCTTGCACATAACGTGCAAAAGGCTTTATCTGCCAAAGCAGATGCCGCATGCTCCGGCCCCAGACAGGACACGCAGTCCTCATGCGGGTCATTAGCCGGTAACTTCGTCCCACAGGTGACACAGCGGTGAAAAGACATGGTGCAGCACGTTGTATGCCGAAGCGTACCGTGCCAGTAATAGGAGCGCCGAGCGTTAAGCACTGAGCACCAAGCGAACAGCTTTAAGGTGCGTTGAGGCGCGTGCACCAAGCACTGAAAGACAAACGTCAAGTGCGTGCACTGAAGCGTCGAGGTGCGTGCACCGAGCACCGAGCGTCGAGGTGCGTGCACCGAGGCACCGAGCACCGAGCGTCGAGGTGCGTGCACCAAGGCACCGAGCACCGAGCGTCGAGGCGCGTGCACCGAGGCACCGAGCGCCGAGCTTCGAGGTGCGTGCACCGAGCACCGAGCGTCGAGGTGCGTGCACCGAGGCACCGAGCACCGAGCGTCAAGGTGCGTGCACCGAGGCACCGAGCACCGAGCGTCGAGGTGCGTGCACCGAGCACCGAGCGTCGAGGTGCGTGCACCGAGGCACCGAGCACAGAGCGTCGAGGTGCGTGCACCGAGGCACCGAGCACCGAGCGTCGAGGTGCGTGCACCGAGCACCGAGCGTCGAGGTGCGTGCACCGAGGCACCGAGCACCGAGCGTCGAGGTGCGTGCACCGAGGCACCGAGGCACCGAGCGTCGAGGTGCGTGCACCGAGGCACCGAGCACCGAGCGTCGAGGTGCGTGCACCGAGCACCGAGCGTCGAGGTGCGTGCACCGAGGCACCGAGCACCGAGCGTCGAGGTGCGTGCACAGGTGCGTTGCGTGCACTGAGCCCAAGCACTAGGCGCCGAAGCGCTACACCAGGCGCCTAAGCGCTGACACCGAAAGCGCCGGGGCGCGTGTACTGCACCAGACGATCCACGTCAGCTGACCCGCAAAGCGGAGACGCTATGTGCTCTAGTACTGTGTCTGAGTCTCGAAAGACAAGGTGTTGTGCTGCTTATAAGGGCAACAGTTAATGCACTTGGTGGTCGTCTTCCTTATACTGTATGGGAAAAAAACTTTTTTTTTTTTTTAATTTTGTTTGGACGCTGCAGCAGACACTACATATAGTGTAAGACAGTGGGCTATACTCAATAGCAGCCACGTGGCGGTAGAACGCGCCGCGGTGGGGGGGGAGACTGCAATGCAGGCTGCACGCACACACACACACACGCGGTCTAGCCTAAGCAAGACCGAGGCTGCAATAATGCGCGTGGCCTAAGGCCAACGCAACACGCGTCCCAAACAATATACAATAAAAAATATATATAGCAATATATATATACACAAAAACCCAATAATAAATATAATATAAATTATATATTATAATAATAACAATAAGAAAAGGAAGACGGGAGACCACGAAGACGCGATGCCGAAGCAAAGCGAAAGGAAAAATATATATATTAACAAGAAAATATATATAATTCTAAATAACACAATAACTGAAATAAACTCAGAGAAGGGGTAATTAACCAGCTTCTCAAGCGTAAAGCTTATCGAGTACAATCAGTTAACAAGCTCTATTATCTATTACCTACCGTACCAAGGCTGAAGACAAAAGAGGAAGTGCATCCCCGCGCGCGCAGTTAAGTAAGCTCCCAGGGGGGCGGGCTTACACTGCAGCTGGCGTGGGGGCCTATCGGCAGCTTTGCTATAAAAGCTCAGCCTACCGGTGCTGCCTGACGGCAATATCTCATGTTGATGGTTATTTTCGACTTGAAAGGGAACTGCCTTTCACAGTAACCCCTGTCTCCACAATATCATTAACAAGAGCTTCAGTCTTTAAAAAACATCACAATACTCTTGTTCATTCTTGAGGCACAGATGATATTCTCGAAACCTACCTCCTTTCCTACGGCCAAAGCACAGTCCTCTACCGACACCTGCTCCTGCGACACAATCTTAAACCCATTTCTCCTGGTCAAAGAATCATATGAAAAGCTGGGAGGTGATCTGCCTCCTAAGCGAGGCCATAATGGCCAGAAAACAAAACAACTAAATAAAAATCAAATACTTTAACAATAAACAAACACAACAAAGGAAAAAGAAAAAATATAAATTTCATGCACAGCAAAACCGTACACAAACTCAAACACTCCCGCCACCACTCACTCGCTCACCACAGACTCCCAGCATGCAACGAGAGAGAGAGAGAGAGAGAGAGAGAGAGAGAGAGAGAGAGAGAGAGAGAGAGAGAGAGAGAGAGAGAGAGAGAGAGAGAGAGAGAGAGAGAGAGATTTTAAATCCCTTTATTGAACAACACAAAAGAAAAGCAACAAAACATTAAAATAACATAAATAAAACTAGTAAATTCCAGCACTGGTCATAATAGAACAAGAATAAAACACAGATAAATAACTGAAACATTCTAAAAACAGCAAAAAAACTAAAAACACACCAACAATTTTAAAAATTAGCATGCCATCTTCACCCACTGCACACACCCCATCCTCAATACACCACCTCATCATGAAATTACCCATATCATTCATCATGCTGTAATAAGAAAAATCAGCTTTTACCCTGGTTACAACCAGAACTCTAAAAACACACAGGGCATCATCTATACCAGTGCTAGATAATCTGTTCTTACGGGATTTTAAAATCGCCAGCTTCGCTTGACCCAGGAGAAAATTAATCAGGGCACACCGATGACGATATTTAAAAGAATACTTAATACTTAAAATTAATAACTCTTTAGTAAAACGCACCCCGAGGTTCATCAGCAGGCCTTCTAGAAAAATAAAAAAAGGCCGGAGTCGTGGGCAGTCTGTAAAAAGGTGAAACACAGTTTCCACAGCGAGACAGAAGGGGCACTGCTCCCCCACACCTGGGTCAACTCGGCTCAGCCAGCGGTTCGTGGCGACAATGCCATGCAACACTCGCCACTGCAGGTCCCCGGAGCGCTTGGGCAGAGGCAGCTTGTACAGCACCCTCCAGGACGGCCGCACAGACTCCTCCATCGCCAGGTGAGCCCTCCACTTGGTATCAGTCAGGTCTTTCAGTCTGTGATAATGCCGGGTCTTAACCACAGTGCCGTACAGCTGCCTCTTCTCTGCAGAGTGGAACTGTAAATTGGTCTCTTCATCCAGGGATAACAGCATCCCGGGTCGCTCCCCCCCCTCCTCCTCCTCCTCCGGCAGTGCAGGGGAGAGCAGCACTGAGGGGAAATCAGGCTCACGCTCCGGGGCCTGCCTCTCTGAGAAGCACTGCGCCATGAACTCCAACACTGCTGGGCTCAGGGAGGCTCGGATCTCTCTCAGCACCCTCCCTATGAAGCGCACCGAGCGCAGACCCAACACTGCAGTCAGCTCGGCCCCAGTCTTCCATCGCCACTCAGTCCAGTCTACCAGGTGACCCAGGGTGGTGACTCCGGCCTGTAAAAACACAAAACAAAAGCTGTTTTGAATTAAAAGCATCAATGTTAAAAATTCTATTAAAAAACAAAGGCTCCTCAAAAATAAAACATGTACAGAGGCTTTCATCTGTCCTTAAAATCTTAATTAACCCCCAGGCATTTAACATGTTACTGTAAAAGCTTTCCAGCTCAGTTCTAATAACTTTACTGGGGGTCATTAAAAACAGCTGTCTGTCTAAGCCAAGCCCCCCAACCCTCTTGAGGAGGGACAAAGCCATGCCTCTCCAGCTCAGCTCAGGGGTGTACAGCAGTCTCTAGGCTGCCTGCAATCTGAATGCAGCGACCCGGGAGGGGATGTCAATCAGTCCCTGCCCTCCTTTGTCTCGGGGCAGGTACAGTACTGCTGGTTTCAGCCAGTGGTTTCCATCCCAAAAAAAAATTAACTAATTTTTTCTGGACCTGCTCCAGCAGCCCTGGGGGAGGGTCTAGACAAATTAATCTGTGCCACAGCATGGACGCTACCAAGCTGTTAATCACAAGGACCCTCCCCCTGAAGGAGAGGCGGTTCAGCAGTCACTGCCAGCTCTGTAGCCTTCCTGCTACCTTCTCCAGCACACCCTCCCAGTTCCGCTGCATGAATGCCTCAGTTCCTAAGTACACCCCCAACACTTTTAATCCAGTTCTGTTCCACTCCAGCTTCTGTGGCAGGGACGGAGAAGGCTTTCTCAGCCAGCTCCCTGCAAGGAATGCTCCACTTTTGGCCCAATTCACCCGTGCTGAGGAGGCTCTTTCAAAGCTCCTCATGCATGACTACAGCACCGCCACGTCTTTATTGCTGGTTACAAACACATTCAGGTCATCAGCGTACGCTGAGAGACGGACGGGCTGGGCGGAGGGGAGGGCAGGTATGGCCAGGCCAGCGAGACGCTCCCTCAGCTGGTGCAGCAGCGGTTCAATGGAGATGGCGTAGAGCATCCCCGACAGAGAGCAGCCCTGTCTAATCCCTCTCTGCACTGGGAAGGGCTGGCTTAGACAATTATTAATCTTGACAAGGCTAAAAATATTAGAATATAAAATTTTAATATAAGAAATAAAAACAGGACCAAAACCAAATGCCTCTAGGGTGCAAAATAAAAAGCCATGGTCTACCCTGTCAAAAGCCTTCTCCTGGTCAAGCGACACCAGCCCAAAATCTAAGTTAAAAAGCTTAGATACATTAAAAAGATCTCTGATTAAAAACAAATTATCAAAAATTGAGCGTTTTGGTACACAGTATGTCTGGTCACTGTGCACCACAGTACCCATACACTCCCTAAGACGGCCGGCCAGAGCTTTGGAAAAGACCTTATAATCGCAGCACAGCAACGACACAGGACGCCAGTTCTTCAGCTCACAGAGGTCTCCTTTTTTGGGCAGTAAAGTCAGTACTGCCCTGCGGCAGCTCAGAGGCAGCTCAGAGGCAGCTCTCCCTCCGCCACACATTTATTCAGCACCTGGTATAGATCAATTCCAATGCAACTCCAGAAATGTTTATAGAATTCAGCAGGCAGCCCATCCAGCCCAGGTGCTGTTATTATTATTATTATTATTATTATTATTATTATTATTATTATTATTATTATTTATTTCTTAGCAGACGCCCTTATCCAGGGCGACTTACAATTGTTACAAGATATCACATTATACATTATTTCACATTGTACAGATATCACATTATTTTTTACATACAATTACCCATTTATACAGTTGGGTTTTTACTGAAGCAATCTAGGTAAAGTACCTTGCTCAAGGGTACAACAGCAGTGTCCCCCACTGGGGATTGAACCCACAACCCTCCAGTCAAGAGTCCAGAGCCCTAACCACTACTCCACACTGCTGTTCCAGTGTGATGACGGTGTCCAGGCCGCGGCTTTCCTCCTCACCCAGGTGAGGAAGACCTTCCAACAGCTGCTCCGTCTCCTGCTGGTCGCAGCCCTCAGCCTGGTACAGTTCTGAATAAAATGTCACCGCGGCCTGACGAAGCTCCGCATTGCTGGAGACCTCTTTCCCCCCGGGCAGCTTCAAAGTAAGCATTTGTTTTCTTTCAGCTTCCTCCTTCTCCAAGCTGAAGAAGAAGGTCGTGGGGGAGTCCATGTCTCTTAATTCCACAAATCTTGCTGTTACCAGGGACCCCTTGACCTTCTCCTCCAGCAGGCTGCCCAGGCGCTGTTTCCTCTCTTTCAAACTGCCATAAGCCCCTTCCGTGCTCTGACCGCCCAGCTCTCTCTCAATCTCTAAAATCTCATTCTCTAGCTGGCTGGCCACTGCATTCAACTCACTAGTGACGTTCTGGGTGAGTTGCTGACAGAATATTTTAATTTGGATTTTCCCCACATCCCACCACTGTCTCAAATTAGAAAAACATCTCTTTTCTTTTCTCCAATTATTCCAAAATAGTTTGAATGTTTCCTTAAACTGTGTGTCTTGTAATAATTTAATATTAAAGTGCCAATAGGATTTGGAGTGCTGTTCTTGTGGGTAAACACAAAACAGCTGTGATGAGGTGATGATCAGATAGGGACGTGGGATGAATACTGCTGCCAATAATTCTATTAAGGTGGTGCTTTTGGGTGTAAAATCTATCTAACCGTGCTCCAGACAGTTGACCATTATTTAATTTAATCCAAGTATATTGTTTAGATTGATTATGTAAATTTCTCCAGATGTCAACTAAATCAAATTTTGTCAGTACGCCAGCCAGCTCTCTCGCAGATTGGGGATTGGGTTCATCATGATTTCTGTCATAATTAAAATCCAGCGTACAGTTAAAATCCCCTCCCACCAAAATAAAATGCTCTGGATCACACTTCTCTAAAACCTGGTTGAGCTTTTTAAAAAATAAAATCCTGTCATTATACAAATTAGGAGCATAGATATTAAAAAGATCAATAAAAACACCATTTAATCTTAATTCAATTTTTAAAAGCCTCCCTTGTACAACTTCCTCTACAGACACCATGTCTACTCCGAGCCCCGGAGAGAATAAAACTGCCAGCCCCGCACTAACATTAGAGCCGTGACTTAAAATCGCCTTCCCCTTTCACTCTGACAGCCAGTGTGCTTCATTGCTGCTGTCAGAGTGTGTCTCCTGCAATAGAATAAAATTGGCTTTTTTAAACTCAATAAAATTAAAAAATTGGGCTCTCTTAAAATCATCACGGCAACCATTTATATTTAAAGAACTCACTAAAAACTTATACATAAAGGAAGAAAAATAAAATAGCAAAAAATAAATACAGAAAACAAGGGTAAAAGCTTTGAACTTGAATTGATCCATTAAAAACCTTTTGATTGCTCAACCATTTTTCTAGCAGTGCTTATAAACTTTTTCAAACGAAACCTCTTTTTCCTGTCAAATTCCTCTAAACTCGCTTTTCTTAACAGTACATTAGCAGAGGCTAAAAACAATTTCAAATCAGGAAAGAAAAGTGGAATTTCAACTCTCCTTTTACCCTTTGTGCAATCCATAAAATTAATAAACTGATCAAGCGAATACAGTTTCTTTTTTTTGGGCTGACTGACCTGGATGTCGGAGAGCATCGAGGTGTCAGAGAGCTCTCCCTCCTCATCCTCGTCTTCTCCCGCGAACGCCTCCCATTCCTCGGCCGAATCCTCCTCTCTGGCTCCAGACTCCTCTTCCTCCGGTCCTGCCAGCCCATTCCAGCACCCAGCCCAGCCATCCCAGCAGCAGGCTCACAGCTATGCTGCGGCCCTCAGCAGACCAGCAGGGACTGGGAGCACAGAGCTGGAGGAGATTCACCACCTCCTGAACCTCATCTGCACAAGACTAATGAGCTAAGTCAATACTATTAAAAATAAATAAATAAATAAATAAATAAATAGATTGTAAAAAAGAAAAGGGGGAGGAAAGGAAAAGAGAAAGGGGGAAAAAAAAGTATATATATTGTACGTAGAGATTTCAGCAGCAAAACGTAAATATAATTAATATTTAGTGAATTATTAGAAAACAAATATGTATATATATATATATATATATATATATATATATATATATAATTTTTTTTGTTTCTTCAAAATGTTTTGTTTAATTCTAAGACAAAAAATAGATAAATAATTACAAATATAAATATGATTAAATCTTTGTCCATCAGTTTATAGAGAGAGTGAAAGGCCTGGATATGGTGCAGGGCAGACGTGTCCACTCACTGTCCCTCAGGCTACAGGGAGATCATAGTGCCCTCGCTGAAAAAGACCACAGTCAGACGAGGCAGAGACTCTGGGGGAATAATCATTTGGTACAAAGCAGAGCTCACCAACTCAATAGAACCAATTAAACGGGGAGAGTCACATTTGTGGCTTAAAATCAGCAGAAATATTGTCTCTGCAGAAAATGAAATCTTCCTGTGTGCAATATATATCCCCCCCTCAGAATCCCCATACTATAGTGAGGAAACCTTTACCAGTCTCCACACAGAGATCTGCCACTTCCAGGCCCAGGGAAATGTTCTGATCTGTGGAGATCTGAACGCCAGGACAGGCAAGCAGCCTGACTTCACCAGCACACAGGGAGACCAACATATATTCAGGCAAAAACCCCTATATTCCAGCCCTATTGTCTCCCAGAGAAACAGCTATGATAGAGAAATAAATCAAAGTGGGAGACAATTACTGCAACTCTGTCAAGGCCTGGGCCTGTACATTATTAACGGTAGGATCCGAGGGGACTCTTTAGGAAGACACACCTACAGCTCAGCTCTTGGCAACAGTGTAGTAGATTACACCATTACTGACCTCGACCCTTCCTCTATTAGTGCATTCACTGTCAGGCCAATATCTCCTCTGTCAGACCACAGTCAAATAACTGTGTTCCTTAAAAGAACAGAGCAGACCAGCAACACACAGACACAGCCCTGCAAGCTGTATAACCTCTATCATTCCTACAGATGGGCTCCAAACAGTGCAGAAGAATAACAGAAAGCAATCAGCCATCCAAAAATCCAATCACTATTAAACACCTTTCTGGTTACACCACATACTCACAGTAAACAGGGAGTAAATCTAGCTGTAGAAAACCTGAATGAAATATTTAGACAGGCAGCTTTAAAATCCAAACTAAAAATAATTCGGAACACTCAAAAGAAAAAACTGAAAGAAGAAAATTGGTTTGATGAAGATTGTAAAAATATAAGGAAAAGACTTAGGCAATTATCAAATCAAAAACATAGACAACCAGACAACCAAGATTTACGCCTCAGCTACTGTGAAACTCTAAATTACTATAAACGCACACTAAAACAGAAAAAAAATAACCACATCAACAAGCAACTGACAGAAATCGAGGAGTCCATTAACTCAAACCGATTCTGGGAACATTGGAAAAAAACTAAATAAATCAAAACCAGAAGAATTGGCCATACAAAATGGAAATATATGGAAAAACCATTTTGAAAAACTCTATCAAAACATAACACACAATGAACAACCATTAGATCAAAACAATATTTATGAAAAACTGAAAAAACTAGAATTGTCAATAAAAGACAACCAGAATCCACTGGACTCTCCAATCACTGCGCAGGAACTTAAAGAGAAACTGCAGACCCTCCAGAATAGGAAAGCCAGCGGGGTAGACAGCGTCTCCAATGAGATGCTGAAGCACAGCAGCCCTAAGCTGCAGGAGGCCCTGCGCAAACTGTTTAACCTGATAAGCCTAAGTGTGGGCTACTTCCCTGACATCTGTTATATCCCCTGTCTTTAAGAGTGGAGACAAATTCGACCCCAATAACTACCGGGGCATCTGTGTGAGCAGTAATCTGGGGAAGGTATTCTGCAGTATCATTAACACTCGGATACTGGCCTTCCTTACCGAACACAGTGTCTTGAGTAAGAGTCAGATTGGCTTCCTTCCAAAACACCGCACTACTGATCATATTTACACCCTACACACCCTAATAGACAAACATGTAAACCAAAATAAAAATAAATTATTTGCTTGCTTTATAGATTTCAAAAAGGCTTTTGATTCAATCTGGCACGAAGGATTATTTTATAAACTCCTCCAAAGTGGTGTAGGAGGTAAAACCTATGACACAATTAAATCAATGTATACGGAAAATAAATGTGGTGTAAAGATTGGCAATAAAAGAACACAATTCTTCTCACAGGGGCGTGGAGTGAGACAGGGGTGCAGTTTGAGTCCAACACTGTTCAACATCTACATCAATGAATTGGCCACAGTGTTGCAATCTGCAATCTGCAGCCCCTGGCCTCACTCTGCTTGATACTGAAATTAAATTCCTGCTCTACGCAGATGACCTGGTCCTGCTGTCGCCCACAGAGCAGGGGCTGCAGCAGAGCCTGTCAGTGCTAGAGCAGTACTTTCAGACCTGGGCCCTGGCAGTAAACATGAACAAAACTAAAATCATGATATTTCAGAAAAAACCCAGATATCAGGAAAGTAGATACATCTTCACACTACACAACACCACAATAGAACACTGCATGCACTACACCTACCTGGGCCTAAACATCAGCGCATCAGGTAGCTTTAACCCGGCAGTGAATGCACTGAGAGAGAAGGCCCGCAGGGCTTTCTATTCCATAAAGAAAAATTTTTGAAAGTGTTATCAAACCCATTGCCCTCTATGGCAGTGAAGTGTGGGGTCCGCTCACAGAGCAGGATTACACTAAATGGGATAAACACCCAATAGAAGCCCTGCACACAGAGTTTTGCAAAAACATCCTGCAAATACAGAGTGTGTGTGTGAGTGGTTCTTTTTGGTTTGTTTAAAGCCTGTTTTTGTGTTTGTCTTTTTGGTTGGCCATCGTGCCTTTTTATTTGTGTTTTGTTAATTAAAATATTTTGGTTTCACTGCACTTTCTGTCTCTGAGTCTTCCCTCTGCCGCTATCCTGCCACAGGTTGGTGTCAGAAGTGGGATAGCGCCCCCTGGAGACTCAGAGCGGAAGTGCAGTTTTTTTGGTTTGTTTAAAAAAAAAAAAAAAAAAAAAAAAGGGAAGAGAAGAGAAGATGAGGTGGAGGAAAATGGAGCTGGCCCAGGAGGAGGCAGATGACAGCTGGGAGCTATTTTTAAAAGGGCTCGCGGCAGAGTTGCCACACAGTGGCCATCTGCCCCACCCAGTATGAGGAGGAGGAGCTGCCGCTGCAACAGCCCGAGTGGGAGGCGCCCGAACGTCCACAGCCCGAGTGAGAGGAGCCCGAACGTCCACAGCCCGAGTGGGAGGAGCCCGAATGTCCACAGCCCGAGTGGGAGGAGCCCGAACGTCCACAGCCCGAGTGGGAGGAGTCGGTGCGTCCACGGCCCGAGAGGGAGGAGTCGGTGCGTCCACGGCCCGAGAGGGAGGAGTCGGTGAGTCCACGGCCCGAGAGGGAGGAGTCGGTGCGTCCACGGCCCGAGAGGGAGGAGTCGGTGCGTCCACGGCCCGGAGGGGAGGATCCAGTGCGTCCTAGGTCCGGAGGGGAGGAGCCAGTGCGTCCTGTGTCCGGAGGGGAGGAGCGGAAGGCCCAAACCCCTATTTTTTTTTGGGAGGGACGAGGGCGTGAAGCTCAGGCTCCACAGCAGCCGCTGTTTTTGCTGCTGAAGGGAGCCCAGCGGAGACGCCCGCCACCAGCTCTACCCCCGCTGTCGGAGGAGCCGGCAGCGCCACCAGCCCTACCCCCGCTGTCGGAGGAGCCGGCAGCGCCACCAGCCCTACCCCCGCTGTCGGAGGAGCCGGCAGCGCCACCAGCCCTACCCCCGCTGTCGGAGGAGCCAGCAGAGCCACCGGAGGGAGACGAGCTGCTGTTCCCGCCGCCACCACCTGAGGGAGAGGAGCAGGAGCTGCCTCTGCCTCCACCACCACCACCCGAGGGAGAGGAGCAGGAGCTGCCTCTGCCTCCACCACCACCACCCGAGGGAGAGGAGCAGGAGCTGCCTCTGCCTCCACCACCACCACCCGAGGGAGAGGAGCAGGAGCTGCCTCTGCCTCCACCACCACTACCCGAGGGAGAGGAGCAGGAGCTGCCTCTGCCCACCACCACCACCACCACCCGAGGGAGAGGAGCATGAGCTGCCTCTGCCTCCACCACCACCACCCGAGGGAGAGGAGCAGGAGCTGCCTCTGCCTCCACCACCACCTCCCGAGGGTCCGCTGCTGCTGCCGTCGCCTCCCGAGGGTCCGCTGCTGCTGCCGTCGCCTCCCGAGGGTCCGCTGCTGCTGCCGTCGCCTCCCGAGGGTCCGCTGCTGCTGCCGTCGCCTGGGGTCGCCAGGGATCCTGCTTCGCCTGGGGTCTCCAGGGATCCTGCTTCGCCTGGGGTCGTTGAGGGTCCTGCTTCGCCTGGGGTCGCTACACTGTGGCCGGAGCCCCACGGAGGGGAGCTGCCGGCCATGAAGAAAGGGGGGGAGATCAGGAGACCAGTTCCCCTCGCAGCAGTTTCGCTGCCGGAGATCGTGTGGTCGGAGCCCCACGGAGGGGAAATGCCGGCAATGAAGAAGGGGGGGGAGGTCAGGAGACCAGCTCCCCCAGCCGCACGTTTGCGGCAGGATAGTGTGTGGCGGGAGCCCCGGAAGAGGGAGCTGCCGGCCACGAAGAGTTGGGGGGTGCCGGACCTCCCACCATGGCCACCCCCATGGACACTGTGCTTCCCCCTCTTCCGGGACTTTGAGACTGAGGGGGGAGGTGGCCATTTAGGCCATGTTGTGCTGCGCACAAGGAGGGGAGGTGTGTGATGGGGTGCAGCCTATTTTGTGGTGGTTCTGTGTTTTTTGTATTGTTTAGAGTGGATGTGAGTGAGTTTGGGGTGTGGTTCAGTGAATTTATGTGTGAGGAATGTGTGGAATGTGCCTGGGCTAATGAGGTGCGAATTGCCCAATTAGCCCAGGCACCTGTATAAAAGGGAGTGGTTGGGTTTGTTAGGAGGAGAGTGTTTGTAACTGTGAGACGACGTGTGTGAGAGAGAGAGAGAGAGAGAGAGAGAGAGAGAGAGAGAGAAAGAGAGAGAGAGAGAGAGAGAGAGTGAGAGTGTGTGTGAGTGTGAGTGGTTCTTTTTGGTTTGTTTAAAGCCTGTTTTTGTGTTTGTCTTTTTGGTTGGCCATCGTGCCTTTTTATTTGTGTTTTGTTAATTAAAATATTTTGGTTTCACTGCACTTTCTATCTCTGAGTCTTCCCTCTGCCGCTATCCTGCCACACTCGTACATAAGCGCGTTACTCTTATTGTATATCTCGCACATTGCACACTAACACCATACTAATATCGTACTAATATCGTACTATTTTTGTACTATTTTGACCCACTATTTTTTTTTTTTTTTTTACATGGTAAAACTAGTAGATTCTATAGTTTCTATTCACTGTTTATAGAATCATTTTCTATAGAAACATATATGACCTTGTGGCAGGATAGCAGCAGAGGGAAGACTCAGAGACAGAAAGTGCAGTGAAACCAAAATATTTTAATTAACAAAACACAAAATAAAAAGGCACGATGGCCAACCAAAAAGACAAACACAAAAACAGGCTTTAAACAAACCAAAAAGAACCACTCACACTCTCTCTCACACACGTCGTCTCACAGTTACAAACACTCTCCTCCTAACAAACACTCTCCCCCTATACAGGTGCCTGGGCTAATTGGGCAATTCGCACCTCATTAGCCCAGGCACATTCCACACACATACTCACTGAACCACACCCCAAACTCACTCACATCCACTCTAAACAATACAAAAAAAACACAGAACCACCACAAAATAGGCTGCACCCCATCACACACCTCCCCTCCTTGTGTGCAGCACAACATGGCCTAAATGGCCACCTCCCCCCTCAGTCTCAAAGTCCTGGAAGAGGGGGAAGCACAGTGTCCATGGGGGTGGCCATGGTGGGAGGTCCGGCACCCCCCAATTCTTCGTGGCCGGCAGCTCCCTCTTCCAGGGCTCCCGCCACACTCTATCCTGCCGCAAACGTGCGGCTGGGGGAGCTGGTCTCCTGACCTCCCCCCACTTCTTCATGGCCGGCATTTCCCCTCCGTGGGGCTCCGACCACACGATCTCCGGCAGCGAAACTGCTCCGAGGGGAACTGGTCTCCTGATCTCCACCCCTTTCTTCATGGCCGGCAGCTCCCCTCCGTGGGGCTCCGGCCACAGTGTAGCGACCCCAGGCGAAGCAGGACCCTCAACGACCCCAGGCGAAGCAGGATCCCTGGCGACCCCAGGCGAAGCAGGATCCCTGGCGACCCCAGGCGAAGCAGGATCCCTGGCGACCCCAGGCGAAGCAGGATCCCTGGCGACCCCAGGCGAAGCAGGATCCCTGGTGACCCCAGGCGAAGCAGGATCCCTGGCGACCCCAGGCGAAGCAGGATCCCTGGCGACCCCAGGCGAAGCAGGATCCCTGGCGACCCCAGGCGAAGCAGGATCCCTGGCGACCCCAGGCGAAGCAGGATCCCTGGCGACCCCAGGTGACGGCAGCAGCAGCGGACCCTCGGGAGGCGACGGCAGCAGCAGCGGACCCTCGGGAGGCGACGGCAGCAGCAGCGGACCCTCGGGAGGCGACGGCAGCAGCAGCGGACCCTCGGGAGGTAGTGGTGGAGGCAGAGGCAGCTCCTGCTCCTCTCCCTCGGGTGGTGGTGGTGGAGGCAGAGGCAGCTCCTGCTCCTCTCCCTCAGGTGGTGGAGGCAGAGGCAGCTCCTGCTCCTCTCCCTCGGGTGGTGGTGGTGGTGGAGGCAGAGGCAGCTCCTGCTCCTCTCCCTCGGATGGTGGTGGTGGAGGCAGAGGCAGCTCCTGCTCCTCTCCCTCGGGTGGTGGTGGTGGAGGCAGAGGCAGCTCCTGCTCCTCTCCCTCGGGTGGTGGTGGTGGAGGCAGAGGCAGCTCCTGCTCCTCTCCCTCGGGTGGTGGTGGTGGAGGCAGAGGCAGCTCCTGCCCCTCTCCCTCGGGTGGTGGTGGTGGGAACAGCAGCTCGTCTCCCTCTGGTGGCGGAGGCGGGAACAGCAGCTCGTCTCCCTCCGGTGGCGCTGCTGGCTCCTCCGACAGCGGGGTTAGAGCTGTTGGCGCTGCCGGCTCCTCCGACAGCGGGGGTAGGGCTGGTGGCGCTGCCGGCTCCTCTGACAGCGGGGGTAGGGCTGGTAGCGGGCGTCTCCGCTGGGCTCCCTTCAGTAGCAAAAACAGCGGCTGCTGTGGAGCCTGAGCTTCACGCCCTCGTCCCTCCCAAAAAAAAATAGGGGTTTGGGCCTTCAGCTTCTCCCCTCCGGACACAGGACGCACTGGCTCCTCCCCTCCGGACCTAGGACGCACTGGCTCCTCCCCTCCGGGCCGTGGACGCACCGACTCCTCCCTCTCGGGCCGTGGACGCACCGACTCCTCCCTCTCGGGCCGTGGACGCACCGACTCCTCCCTCTCGGGCCGTGGACGGACCGACTCCTCCCTCTCGGGCCGTGGACGCACCGACTCCTCCCTCTCGGGCTGTGGACGTTCGGGCTCCTCCCACTCGGGCTGTGGACGTTCGGGCTCCTCCCACTCGGGCTGTGGACGTTCGGGCGCCTCCCACTCGGGCTGTGGACGTTCGGGCGCCTCCCACTCGGGCTGTTGCATCGGCAGCTCCTCCTCCTCATACTGGGTGGGGCAGATGGCCACTGTGTGTCCATATGCCCCACAGCCGGGGCACAACTCTGCCGCGAGCCCTTTTAAAAATAGCTCCCAGCTGTCATCTGCCTCCTCCTGGGCCAGCTCCATTTTCCTCCACCTCATCCTCTCTTCCTTTTTTTTTTTTTTTTTTTAAACAAACAAAAAAAACTGCACTTCCGCTCTGAGTCTCCAGGGGGCGCTATCCCACTTCTGACACCAACCTGTGGCAGGATAGCAGCAGAGGGAAGACTCAGAGACAGAAAGTGCAGTGAAACCAAAATATTTTAATTAACAAAACACAAAATAAAAAGGCACGATGGCCAACCAAAAAGACAAACACAAAAACAGGCTTTAAACAAACCAAAAAGAACCACTCACACTCTCTCTCACACACGTCGTCTCACAGTTACAAACACTCTCCTCCTAACAAACACTCTCCCCCTATACAGGTGCCTGGGCTAATTGGGCAATTCGCACCTCATTAGCCCAGGCACATTCCACACACATACTCACTGAACCACACCCCAAACTCACTCACATCCACTCTAAACAATACAAAAAAAACACAGAACCACCACAAAATAGGCTGCACCCCATCACAGACCTGTATATAGGCATATCTATCTATCTATCTATCTATCTATCTATCTATCTATCTATATATATATATATATATATATATATATATATATATATATATATATATATATATAGTGTGTATAAATTACAATGCCTAGCAGAATTTTTCAGACCCCTGACCAATTCTCTCATATTACTGAATTACAAATGGTACATTGAAATTTCGTTCTGTTTGATATTTTATTTTAAAACACTGAAACTCAAAATCAGTTATTGTAAGGTGACATTGGTTTTATGTTGGGAAATATTTTTAAGAAAAATAAAAAACTGAAATATCTTGTTTGCATAAGCATTCAACCCCTGTGCTGTGGAAGCTCCCAGTTTACACCAATGAAGAAATTGCCCTAACGAGGACACAATTAGCTTACCATTGGCCTCCACCTGTGAACCGTTAAAGTTGCTGTCACATTTTCTGCATAAAAACCCCACTTTTGAAGAATCATTGGTCAGGCTGTGAATCTGAAGGAAAATGAAGACCAAAGAGCATTCTACAGAAGTTAGAGATAAAGTAATACAAATGCATAGATTAGGGAAAGGGTACAAAATAATATCCAAGTGTTTGGATATCCCAGTGAGCACAGTTGGATCAATAATCAGGAAGTGGAAGCTGCATCACACCACCCAGGCACTGCCAAGAAAAGACCGTCCCTCAAAACTCAGCGCTCAAACAAGAAGGAGACTTGTGAGAGAAGCCACAGAGAGGCCAACAATCACTTTGAAGGAGCTACAGAGTTCAGTGGCTGGGAGTGGAGTGAAGGTGCACCAGTCAACCATATCAAGAGCTCTGCATAACACTGGCCTGTATGGGAGGGTGGCAAGAAAGAAGCCGTTACTCAAAAAGTATATCTGGAGTTTGCCAGAAAGCATGAGAGTGACCCAGCTGCGATGTGGGAAAAGGTTTTGTGATCAGATGAGACCAACATAGAGCTTTTTGGTCAAAACTCAAAACGCTATGTGTGGTGCAAACCTAACACTGCCCATGCCTCAAGACACACCATCCGTACAGTGAAGTATGGTGGTGGCAGCATCATGCTGTGGGGATGCTTCTCATCAGCAGGGACTGGGCATCTTGTTAAAATTGAAGGAAGAATGGATGGAGCGAAATACAGGGAAATACTGCAAGAGAACCTGCTTCAGTCCGCTAAAAATCTGAAGCTTGGGAGGAAATTCACCTTTCAGCAGGACAATGATCCCAAGCACAAGGCCAAAGCAACATTGGAGTGGCTCAAGAACAAAAAGGTGAATGTCCTACAGTGGCCCAGTCAAAGTTATGATCTCAATCCCATTGAGAATCTGTGGCACTATTTGAAAATTGCGGTCCACAAGCATCGTCCAACCAACCTGAACAACCTGGATCAAATCTGCCAAGAAGAATGGGCCAGAATCACTCCGACACTGTGCAAAGCTGGTACATACTTACCCCAAAAGACTTAAAGCTGTTATTGCAGCGAAAGGTGGCTCTACCAAATATTAATGTGTGGGGGCTGAATACTTATGCAAGCAAGATATTTCAGTTTTTTTATTTTTCTTAAAAATATTTCACCTTACAATAATTGATTTTGAGTTTCAGTGTTTTAAAATAAAATATCAAACAGAAAGAAATTTCAGTGTACCATTTGTAATTCAGTAATATGAGAGAATTGGTCAGGGGTCTGAATACTTTTGCAAGGCACTGTGTGTATATATATATATATATATATATATATATATATATATATATATATATATATATAATGTAACTCTATGGAATGTCTATCGAATTTCTATAGAATACGTGATTTCTATCACACTTCTATATATCTTTCTAGAATGTTGATAGAGCATTTCTGTCACTGCATCCTGAACTGCACCTTCAACTACAGAGCTGGAGGAGGAGGAGGAGGAGGCTGGGATGAGAGGTCAGCTGTAAGCTGGACAAGACAAGATTTACTCAGGAATGTTCATGGTTACTACAACAACGAGGACACGCTGTCCTATCAGCACCGCCAGTAGAAGGGCCGGACGTGCCTGTTCGTTTCTGAGATCCCGCGCGGGAACGCATCACTGCTGCTGCGGAGAGTGACGGAGGGGGACGCAGGAATTTACGAGTGTCTGGTTTACTCTCCTGAACGGCATGGGTCTGGTCTGACTGAGCTAGTCCCGGTTCTACCCCAGCTGAAACCCTCCTAGCTGGTTCCTCTTGTTGTTGCTGTTGTTGGTCTCCTGGTTCTTGTAATCGCAGGGCTGTATCTGTATAAGAAACGTGCTGCTTGTTGCTGGAGACCCAGCGGTGCAGCTCAGAGCACTCGCTACAGTGCAGTACAGACAGGGACAGAGAGAGATCAGCACATTGCAGCACAGACAGGGACAGAGAGAGATCAGGACAGTGCAGCACAGACAGGGACAGAGAGAGATCAGCACAGTGCAGCACAGGTAGGGACAGAGAGAGATCAGGACAGTGCAGCACAGACAGGGACAGAGAGAGATCAGCACAGTGCAGCACAGGTAGGGACAGAGAGAGATCAGGACAGTGCAGCACAGACAGGGACAGAGAGAGATCAGCACAGTGCAGCACAGACAGGGACAGAGAGAGATCAGCACAGTGCAGTACAGACAGGGACAGAGAGAGAGATCAGCACAGAGCAGTACAGACAGGGACAGAGAGAGAAAGATCAGCACAGTGCAGCACAGACAGGGACAGAGAGAGATCAGCACAGTGCAGCACAGACAGGGACAGAGAGAGATCAGCACAGTGCAGCACCGACAGGGACAGAGAGAGATCAGCACAGTGCAGCACAGACAGAGACAGATAGAGATCAGCACAGTGCAGCACAGACAGGGACAGAGAGAGATCAGCACAGTGCAGCACAAACAGGGACAGAGAGATCAGCACAGTGCAGCACAGACAGGGACAGAGAGAGATCAGCACAGTGCAGCACAGACAGGGACAGAGAGAGATCAGCACAGCGCAGGACCACCAGAGACAGAACGGAACAGTGCATAACCGACCAGGACAGAGAGAGATCAGGACAGTGCAGTACAGACAGGGACAGAGAGAGATCAGCACAGTGCAGCACCCACAGGGTCAGAGAGAGATCAGCACAGTGCAGCACAGACAGGGACAGAGAGAGATCAGCACAGTGCAGCACCCACAGGGTCAGAGAGAGATCAGCACAGTGCAGCATAGACAGGGACAGAGAGAGATCAGCACAGTGCAGCACAGACAGGGACAGAGAGAGAGAGAGAGATCAGGTTCCACTTTTTTTCTCTGCTTCGTGTAAAGGTGTTACCATGAATTCAGTGCCCCCTAGGATTCATGTGTCCCCGGTGGATGTGCGCATGCGCTTGCAAAAACCTTGCGATCTGCCAACGGGAGCGTGTGATTCCTCGCTCACGACGCAAAGCGCGTAACCTGTCATTGTAATCCATGACTAGACTGTAGAGCAGCGCCTGCTGCAACGTGAACGTGCGGTCAGCTGCAAACGGGAGCGAGTTTATTGCTTCTGGACGGAAGATGTTTGTGTAAGCTTGTGATTTCAGTGATTCTACATCCAGAATAGATTGTTTAAATACACTAACAACAACAACAACTATATATTGTGTTTCTTGAAATGTGTATAAATGAGCTAGTTACTTACTCTTATTAGGACAGAAGTATTGTATGTACTCTTACTATATTGTGATGATCGAACTGTACGTGTATATATTTTAGTTAAAGTTGCTTTTGCCAGGACTGAAGTTATTGTACATTTTACCTGCTCTTACTGTATTGTGAAATATGTATATTTTGTGACAACTGTAAGGGTAAGGGCGTCTAAGAAAATTAATAACAAAAACAACAAAACACAACGGTAATTAAATGAAGTCTTGTGACGAATTGTACCAGTATGTTTCACAGACCACAATAAACAAATTGAAACACTCTCGTTTATATTTATTTATTATTATTATTACTACACAACCATGTGTAAATTAATCCAGTTATTTTGTAATTCAGTTAAATGCAGTACAATCTTCTAAATGTTTATTTACTTATTTATTTGTAAGTAATTTCATTCCTGACAGCTTTTCACAACTGTCACACACACACAGATAAACCAATAACAGAAACGTTCAACTTGAAAGGAGATGTGGCAAAGTGGTAAGTGGTAACAGGTGTATAGCAGGTGCAGTGCGGATACAGTGATTCCAAGAACGCTCAGACAACAAAGTACGGGTGAAAATGATTGTTTTAATGGTTTATAATCCAATGGTCTGATGACCCGCCAGTAAATAATAAAGAGCTGGCAATACACAACAATGTGTATGGCACAGTAATAAAACGAAGGGTTGCAGTCCCGCAAATAATAGACACGGTACAAAACACACACAATTAGACACACACAATCACTGTTCCAAAGTGAGTGCTCTCAATGCTTGTGGTGAAATACAGTATAATACGTGCTATTAGTGAAACAAGTGCTGATAACAATGTTTATTTGTGACGGTAGTGCAGTGATGATCCGGTTTCGTGCTGGCCCTTGGCGACAGCTCCGGATTTGTGTTTAGCTGTCTAGTGATAACTAAACAGACAAACAAACAAAACACTCACAAACTCCTTTCGTTTATTTATTTTGGGCAATCTCCTGGTCCTTCCAGTTTCCTTGTAGCAAAACCCAAGCGAAGGAAAAGATTTACAATTCTCCAGCCCCTTTTATGCGATTATGCATGACCCCTTGGTAAACGATTACAGCTGACTCTATTGCCTGCAGCTGCTACCTCGTTTACCTTCCAGGTCAATACATTCTCGCACTGCAGTCTCGTCTTTTTCCAGGCTTATTGACTTCCTGACCCAGGGAATGAACTGTCAGGACAACCTGTCCAAAGCCTTTCCCTTTCGCTACTTCGTATCCTCACAGGTCGAGAGGGAGATTTACAGCCAGAACTCATTATATTTCCGTCACAGGAGATCATAATTTTTTATTTGCCATCTGAATGCATACTCAACAACTTTTGTCACTCTGCTGTGCATTTGCTCTCAATAAACAAGGGGGCACCATTTTTTCCAGGCGCACTGTTTTTTTACAGTCGCTGGAATATTTGGTGTCCCCTCTGTAAATCAAGCAGGAGCTTTCCAAAAAATACCTAACTTATACTGTTAGTGTGTCTCTCTCTCACCTGCATACTCAACAACTTTTTTGTGATCAAATGTTTTTATTGGAGGAGTAAACAGTACAACAGAACAAAAAGGATTGCAACAAAAACTCCCCACTTTTTATTTACAACCCCCCCCCCCCCCCATAAAAATCTAGAAACGTAAGCATGTATTTTGTCCCACTATTTAGTAGGATTTGAAAGAAGAATCATTGAACTAGTACCATGTTATTGGCAGGGTCACAGCTCTAGCGCGGCTGGCCCAGTTGCCCGGCAGTGGAAATGAAGCATTTGTGTGTCCTCACATTGTGCATGCTGTATAAAAAAAGCTGACCTTAGTTGATGGCTGTCCAACACATGTGTGGAGGAACCACCTGCTGCAGCCATCGCACGTAATCTGAAAAATACAAAGGAAAGTAGAGGGTGTAGAAAAAGTAATGTAGTGTAGAGAGTTTAATTAGGAAATTATAACAAAGTATGGAAACCATGTACATTTCATTTGCATAAACTTTTAATAAACATCTATTTATTTATTTTTTAACTTTGATTAGAAGATGTTTGGAGTTGCAGTTGAAAAAGTTTAAAAATTAAACTAAAGTGTTCACTACTAAATTACCCATTCATCTTGTGACACTGTATCCTCCAGATTGTCCTGCTCTCCACAAAACAGGCACAGACTGCTCAGATTATCTGTGGAATAATCATATTTGAGAACGTGCACTAATAGGTACATCTCAGGTACTCTTACCTGTTCTTTATAATTTATCATCTCCCTCCCATCTTATAAATGCATACAGACGTGCTCAAATTTGTTGGTACCCCTCCACAAAAAACAAAGAATGCACAATTTTCTCTGAAATAACTTGAAACTGACAAAAGTAATTGGCATCCACCATTGTTTATTCCATATTTAATAGAAATCAGACTTTGCTTTTGATTTTTTATTCAACATAATATTGTAAATAATAAAACAAATGAAAATGGCGTGGACAAAAATGATGGGACCGCTAACCTAATATTTTGTTGCACAACCTTTAGAGGCAATCACTGCAATCAAACGTTTTCTGTAGCTCTCAATGAGACTTCTGCACCTGTTAACAGGTAGTTTGGCCCACTCTTCCTGAGCAAACTGCTCCAGCTGTCTCAGGTTTGATGGGTGCCTTCTCCAGACTGCAAGTTTCAGCTCTTTCCATAGATGTTCGATAGGATTCAGATTAGGACTCATAGAAGGCCACTTCAGAATAGTCCAATGTTTTGTTCTTATCCATTCTTGGGTGCTTTTAGCTGTGTGTTTTGGGTCATTATCCTGTTGGAGGACCCATGACCTGCGACTGAGACAGAGCTTTCTAACACTGGGCAGTACGTTTCGCTCCAGAATGCCTTGATAGTCTTGAGATTTCATTGTGCCCTGCACAGATTCAAGGCACCCTGTGCCAGGCGCAGCAAAGCAGCCCAAAAACATAACCGAGCCTCCTCCATGTTTCACTGTAGGTATGGTGTTCTTTTCTTTGAAAGCTTCATTTTTTCGTCTGTGAACACAGAGCTGATGTGACTTGCCAAAAAGCTCCATTTTTGACTCATCTGTCCAAAGGACATTCTCCCAGAAGGATTGTGGCTTGTCAATATGCATTTTAGCAAATTCCAGTCTGGCTTTTTTATGTTTTTCTTTCAAAAGTGGAGTCCTCCTGGGTCTTCTTCCATGGAGCCTACTTTCGCTCAAAAAGCGACAGATGGTGCAATCAGAAACTGGAGTTCAGCTTGTATCTCTTTGGCAGTTATCCTTAGTTCTTTTTCTACCATTTGCACTATCCTTCTGTTCAATCTGGGGTCGATTTCCCTCTTGCGGCCGTGCCCAGGGAGGTTGGCTACAGTTCCATGGACCTTAAACTTCTTAATAATATTTGCAACTGTTGTCACAGGAACATCAAGCTGCTTGGAGATGGTCTTGTAGCCTTTACCTTTACCATGCTTGTCTATTATTTTCTTTCTGATCTCCTCAGACAACTCTCTGCTTTCTCTGGTCCATGTTCAGTGTGGTGCACACAATGATACCAAACAGCACAGTGACTACTTTTCTCCATTTAAATAGGCTGAATGACTGACTACAAGATTGGAGACATGTGCGATACTAATTAAAGAAACGAATTAGTTTGAAATATCACTATAATCCAATTATTTATTATCTTTTCTAAGGGGTACCAACAAATGTGTCCAGGCCATTTTAGAATATCTTTGTAGAATAAGCAATAATTCATCACTTTTCACAGCTTCTTTGTTTTATTCTATGACATACCAAAGGCATGCAAGTATACATGATAAAATAGCTTTTAATTTCATCACTTTTCGGGAGGAATGAAGCATTATTTCAATGAGCTGTAAGGGTACCAACAAATTTGAGCACGTCTGTAAATCCATCATAAATCCATTTGTCTTTCTTTAAACATTCGAGACTGTATCAACTATTCATTCTTTGGTAAACATTAATTCCAGACAACAGCAACTTCTTCGTGGCCCCCAGACATTGCAGTCTCACATGTGAGTTAGAAATAGTTACAAACCCCACCACCAGGCATTTTAAATATTTAGCTGCACATTACTTTCTTTTGATCATGAAACATCACTATACTGTACCATGGACAATATAAAATTAACACGACAACGCTGCTGCTCACCCAACAAAGTGCAATTAAGTGATCAATTTTAAGTGACTTGCTCAGGGTCACACAATGACTCAGTGGCCGAGGTGGGATTTGAACTGGGGACCTCCTGGTTACAAGCTCTTTTCTTTAACCACTGGACCACACAGAGAATAAATTAGTGTTATTGCAGCTAACACTAATTTATTCTCTTTATTCCATGTGGATTTTGCTTCCCTAGGAATAGTTGGTTGTTTAAATAAAAATTCTGAAAAGAATGCTATAAATTAAAAAAAGATTAGGCAAATTACTGTATATACATATAACTTATTGCATAAATGTACAAATTTCCACACATTGGGGTATGCAAACTTTTGATGATGACAACAGCAGTGTGGAGTAGTGGTTAGGGCTCTGGACTCTTGACCGGAGGGTCGTGGGTTCAATCCCAGGTGGGGGACACTGCTGCTGTACCCTTGAGCAAGGTACTTTACCTAGATTGCTCTAGTAAAAACCCAACTGTATACATGGGTAATTGTATGTAAAAATAACGTGATATCTTGTAACAATTGTAAGTCGGCTAAGAAATAAAATAATAATATTTTAAGTTATGAACAGTGAAATTATGCAATGCAGTGACAGATTCTGAGCTAATCTGGGCCTTAATTGGCTGCTTTTAATTAAAAATACACTTGGTTTCAAAAAGTTTGGAACTTGTCAAAAAGAGCAAACTGAAATGTTAAAAAATCATAGTCATCTCACCTAGGCTGAATTTTTTTTTTTTTTTAAATATATAGATATCGCTTCCAAAATTCAAATGCACTGAATTTACATTGGTGTAGTCTAATCCTGCGCCGGTGTCAATTTTAAGAAAAAGTTGAAATAAGTTTAAATGCACTATTCTTTGTTTAAGTTCATTTAATTAGTAAATAAATGTTTCTGGCTGACCTTTGGTAACCGTTAACTGTCTTCAATATCTTTATTTTCTGATAAAAATAAAAATAAAAAAATTGGTAGACCATTGTTTAAAATCATGTCAATGTCTCATCTTTTTCAGTGATTGTTTTGGTTCTTGTCATGCAATTTTAAAAAAGATTATGCAAAATACTGTAAATAAATGCTCTTGATTTGAACTTACTTTTGAAAGACTGCTATGCCCTTTTTTGGAAACCATTCAAGTATCTGTGCTTATGCCCATATCTTTAACTGATAGCTTCACACAACCTAGATCTGCCAAATCTTATCAAATAAAACTTAAAGGAAGAATTACATGTCCCGGTCCTCATGCCGTATCATAAGACAATATTCATATGGCTGCAGACTGATCTAATCACAGTTCAATACATTACCTGCAAAAGACTGATGAATACAACTAATTAAACAGAGTACATTACAGGGTAATTACTACAAATAACAAGAAAAAGTCCTATCTACCTGTAGCAGGGCGGTAGAAAGCCCTGCTGTTGAAATGTATTATTATTATTATTTGTTTATTTAGCAGACGCCTTTATCCAAGGCGACTTACAGAGACTAGGGTGTGTGAACTATGCATCAGCAGCAGAGTCACTTACAACTACGTCTCGCCCGAAAGACGGAGGTTAAGTGACTTGCTCAGGGTCACACAATGTCAGTGGCTGAGGTGGGCTTTGAACCGCAGACCTCCTAATTACAAGCCCCTTTTCTTTAACCACTGGACCACACAGCCTCCTATTATTTGTTTATTTTTAGAACGGCGTCTCCCCTCCGCCCCTGTGCAGTTTATTATTTTGTATTTGTGGTTTATTATTATTATGATTTAGTTATTGTGAAAATATGACGGCGTGCGCCGTGTTTGTTATTGTTATGGTTTATTGTTTTATAAATTTGACGGCGTAGCCGAATGTTTGTTTTTGTTTGGTAGTGTGGATGGGAAGCCCATCCATGGTAATTAAAAACCTTGTGTAGAAGGTGGCCATCTCCCAAATTAAGTGATTAATTTGTTGCTAATCAGGAGATGGTCACCTGCATAAAAGCCTGCAGCTCTCTGCATTCAAGGTGGGTGTTAGGAGCGAGAGCAGCGAGAGAGAGAAACGAAATGAAACGAAAAAAAACATTTGGCTACGCCGTCAAAGCCGTCATATAGCATTCTTTTCAGAATTTTTATTTAAACCACCAACTATTCCTAGGGAAGCAAAATCCACATGGAATAAAGAGAATAGATGAGTGTTATTGTAGAGCCCCTCAGCTTTAGAGAGGTAACAAGTAGGGGAAGACACAAATATTTGCCATATATTGTCCCTTTCAATTGAAGACAATGTAGCTTTGCTGTTCCTAGCCAGATCATTTATTATTACAAAAAGAAGAGTACTGCACAATAGCTGCAGAGCATTTATCAGGAAGTACTGTAAAAAAAGGAAAATAAATAAAATATAACACCTGTTATTTTTCACCACCAACAGGGAGACACAACGCCTGAGCCACTAAAGTGAGAACTGTACCACACCCAGCCACTCTGTGCACCAGAGCTCAGGATCAATGTGCATCTGTTCAGGGATGCGAACATAGAATAAGATAACTGTGAAAAGGTTGCAAACCCAGCCAGGTGGTGCAGTGGCAGAATGGAAACTCGGAGGCAGAACCTTGCAATTAAGTTCAGTAGGACTGTGGCAGGAGGACAGCTGATAGCAGCGGTAATTCGTCCTCCTGACCACTGGCAGCATGAGAGAACAGGCAGCAACAACAGCGCTTTTCAGTGTGTTTTGTTTATTTATTTTATTTTCAACCCGGGCTTATCATAGTTGATATTCCCGGGGATTCTTTTTGTTAGTTTATTTGTGAATTAATAAAACCCTGCCCAGCCCTGCCTTGCTGGTGCACAGGTCCTGCCTGTCTGTGTCGTCACGTCAGGTCCCACAGGCGCTACACCCACCAACCCCCATCACAAGGATTTCAATTACACAAAAGTAGATGTTTAAACTTCATGCTGATTTGAACTCAGCTCTCACCAAGATAAGCACCAACTAAGACATAGCTTTATAGTAAACTAATGTGATCCATATGTGTCTCCATCCATTTGTGCTTCCTTCCATATGATGATGTAGATATCCTTCTGTCTGGTGTTGATGGCTGAAGTGTAATGCTGACTCCAGGGATCGGCTTATTGCCTCCCTAGCGCATCAGCACACACAACGGCTGCGATGCTGGTTCCGGGGATCAAACCACAGTGCGGTCTCCCCAGCGCATCAGCATGACAACCGTCTGGATTGAGCTAAGTCGGGTACATCTCTGGGGTCTTCAAGTGGGCACCTTCCATCCTCGGTGTTTCGTCGACTAGCCCACGACATCTCAAGAGGGCTCGACGGTGATTGTGGTGTCCCAGCATCACCCCCGTCCGTCCCCCACTCAACTTAGCCCAGCTTACTTACCCGTACATCAGCGTTTCTTTCTATTGTGCTTGAGATCCCCAGCCAGAATCTTTGCGTCTCAACCACAGCCAGTTGCTGCTCCTCTCTGCTGCTTCAGATAAGTTCTTCACTGTGCGACACAACTCTTGGCCACTGAATCCGACGTCTCTGAGAAACCGGGTTGTAGAGTGTGCCACAAATCCTCGACAACCCACCTCCACTGGGTAAACCCAGTCTCTCCATCCTCGCTGTTCCGCTTCAGTGGCTAGTTGAGCATACCGCAGTTTCTTCCTCTCATATGCCTCATCTACAGCATCCTCCCGTGGCACTGTTTACTCTACCAGGTGAACAAGGCATGCTGATCCAGACCACAAGACAATATCTGGTCGAAGGTTAGTGGTGGCAATCTCAGGTAGAAAAATAAGCCATTGACCAGCATCTGCCAGCATTTTCCAGTCTCTAGCAGCTTCCAGTTGTCCTGGGCGAGGATTGGTTTTAATACTTTTTCTTGGTGGTTGCTCTCCTGGGTGGAGGAATGTTGTCTTTTGTGTGTAATGTTTTGATGGAACAGGTGGCAACTTATTGGTCATGTTACGCGTGTCTTCCAATGCTAAGGCCAAACATTGCAGCACCTGGTCCTGGCGCCAAATAAACCGTCCTTGGCTAAGAGCCACCTTACATCCTGTCAAAATGTGCCTTAATGTTGCAGGTGATGAACACAAAGGAGATGAGGGATCCTCTCCTACCCAGAGGTTTAGGTTCTGTGGTGATGGGCGAACATCATATGTTGACCTGATGAGGAAACTGATCCTGCTCTGTTCCATTGACCATAGGTCTTGCCAGCCAATCTTGCGTTGTTCCACACTCTCCCATCTCATCCATTCTCCCTGCTTGGCCTGGGAAATAGCCTTTATACACCTCATCCTCTCCTCCTGCTTTAACATCTCGTTGACTACCAGCTTCCTCCGTTGAGCTGGGGCTGCCTTGTGCCATGTAGGAGGAGCTGAACTGAGACCAAGACCCCCTCTTCCATGCTGAACTTGCCCCATGATATCACCAATTCGAAGGGCAGCCTTTGCATCCTCCACAGTTTTCTTTGCAGCCCACTTTCTTCCAGTTTTCAATACAGGTGCTGCCTCCCTTACGCATTTGTCACGTGACTCTACTAATGTCATTTAGTTGCAGTATTCCTTTAGTTGCAGTAGTTGTTAGTTGCAGTATTCCTTTACCATAAAGTCCCACTCTGCTGAGGCAGCGTGGAACTCCCAACCATCTCCTGATGTATGAACTGATTAAAGCTTCCAGCTTCTCTACTGTTGTCAAAGAAACATCGTACACATATGTATTCACTAACAAAATTAAGCTTTCAAAACAAAATACAAAACAAAAAGGTTCAAACAATCAAATGCAAACAACATACCATCACCACAGCCTGCTACTCCTGTATCCCTCTACTACACACCAAACAAACCTCCCTTTAATAGGATGCAGCTGGGCATTCAATCAGGGATAGAGCTGGAGATTAACCCCATCCCTGCTAAACACACACACATGCATATTTACAGGAAAGTGGGTGGTGGTTTTCTTTATCAAAAACACTTATATACATTTTCTTTTACTCTTTTTAGGATACCAAAGAAAACAAATGAAACTTGAAAAGCCAATGACTTGGAAACCATGTATTTTCTTACTGTTTCTACTATGTATCTTCATAATGTCCTTCTTATATGGAGTCATTGAAATATTTAATAAACAGCAAATCCTGAAGATGGATCAATTAAAATCAAGTTCCAAATCAACAATGACCACTATTAGAAAGGATCGAGGGATATGGACTGTAAACTCACTTGGCCGTCTTGGCAATCAAATGGGTGAGTATGCAACTCTGTATGCCTTGGCTAAGCAAAACAATCACCAAGCATACATACTTCCAGAGATGCATGAGTACTTAGCACCAATCTTCAAGATCACTTTACCTGTGCTTCATAGTAAAATTAACACAAACATACAATGGAAACATTACTGGCTCCATGACTGGATGTCCAATGAGTATTACAACATTCCTGGGGATTATGTGAAGCTAACAGGACCTTCTACCATCATATTAAAGAAGACATCCTTAGGGAATTCACCTTCCATGATTTCCTCAAAGACGAGGCCAACCGGTACCTGGAAGGTATTAAAGGGAGTCGGGAAAATGTCACCTTCATTGGAGTCCATGTGTGAAGGGGGGACTATGTGCATGTTATGAGAGATGCATGGAAGGGAGTGGTAGCAGATAAGGCCTACATTGTAAAGCCATGTCTTATTTCAGGAACAAGTATCAAGAACCTGTGTTTGTGGTAACCAGCAATGGCATGGAGTGGTGCAAAGAGAACATTGATGCTTCTAAAGGAGATGTGTGTTTCTCTGGTGATGGAAATGAATCAAACCCAGCAAAGGGCTTTGCTATTCTTGCTCACTGCAATCACACCATCATGACTATTGGGACATTTGGCTACTGGGCTGGGTACCTTGTTGGTGGGGAGACGGTTTATCTCTCCAACTTCACACTCCCTGAATCACCATTCCTGAAATTATTCAAGTATGAAGCTGCCTTCCTTCCTGAATGGCATGGGATCCCAGCTGACCTTTCACCCCTTCTGAATTCAATCAAACCATAGATCGATGAATTGCTCTACTTCACTTGTAACAATGAACAACTTGGCAAAAAATTAGGAGGACTCGCTGACAGCACGCGCTTCAGAGGACACGCATGCTTGCCTTCATCTCTCCCAAGTCAATACGGGAGCTGCAGCACTGAGACAAGGTCTTAAAAACAATTGGATATTCCAAATTGGGAGAAAATAGGTAAAAATAATTGCCAATTCCAAATTTAAAAATAAAAAAGTTAAAACCAAAAAAGCTTGGAGAACAAAACAAGAGAGAATGGTATTCCATGCCAAACAAGGAGGCGAGTGAAATGGGGACAGTTTTGGCTGAATTCAGAAAACTCTGTAAAGATGTGAACACCAGCCTTCAAATAGTAGAAGAGGCTGAAAGCAGAATTAATGAAATGGAAGACAGCTGCATCAGTCGTGAGAGATTGTTAAGAAAGAAAGGCATCATTGATTATTGCAATTCAGTCTGATCCGCAGGATATATTACAATCCAGAACAATATTTCAAACAGTTTCTCAGATAACAAACATCATTGTACCACCTGATATGTCTTGGCGATATGTCTTTAGTGACAAATATGGGCATTGGGGATGTTTGATTTATTAAGATGGCACTAATAACAGCTGATAAATATATTGCCCTTTGTTGGAAAAATGATAACTCCCCAAATATATCTATGTGGTTTGGGAATATTTTGTCATCTGTCCTTTGTGAAAAAAAATACTGTAGGATTTGCAAAAGGAACTGGCTCTTTGAAGAGATATGGGGTGGATTTATTAACTTCCTTAACTCCTCAACTTATTTTGCCACCACAAAGTATAGCTCCCTCCTGACCAGAGTTTATCCGCAGTCCAGTTATTTTTGTTATATTATATAACATATAATATAACATATATTATAGAACATATAATAACACAGCTGCTTAAAATGTTTCTTTTAAGCAGCAATTAAAATAAACAAATCCCTTGGGCCGGATGAGATCCTCCCAATAGTACTCAAAGAAATGAAAGAAGTTATTTACAAACCGCTAAAAAAGATCATGCAACAATCTCTTGACACAGGAGTTGTACCGACAGACTGGAAAGTAGCAAACGTAATACTGATCCACAAAAAGGGAAGACAAAACCGAACCAGGTAACTACATACCAATAAGCCTGACCTCTATTATATGTGAACTTATGGAAACTATAATAAGATCCAAAATGGAAAATTACTTATATGGTAACAATATCCTGGGAGACAGTCAACGTGGTTTTAGGAAAGGGAGATCGTGTCTAACTAACCTGCTTGATTATTTTGTGGATGCAACATCGACAATGGATAATTGCAAAGCATAAGACATGGTTTATTTAGATTTCCAGAAAGCTTTTGACAAAGTACTGCATAAAAGATTAATTCTCAAACTGAACGCAGTAGGGATTCAAGGAAATGCATGCACATGGATTAGGGAGTGGTTAACATGTAGAAAACAGAAAGTATTGATTAGAGGAGAAACCTCAAAATGGAGCGAGGTAACCAGTGGTGTACCACAGGGATCAGTACTAGGTCCTCTGCTATTCCTAATCTACATTAATGATTTAGATTCTGGTATAGTAAGCAAACTTGTTAAATTTGCAGACGACACAAAAATAGGAGGAGTGGCAAATACTGTTGCAGCAGCCAAGGTCAAATTTTCCATTTTGGATCTTATTATAGTTTCCATAAGTTTACATATGATAGAAGTCTGGCTTATTGGTCTGTAGTTACCTGGTTCGGTTTGTAAACCTTCTTATGTATGTTCTTATATGTTCTTACTTTTAACAGGTTGTTTGGGTTTTTTATTTTTGGTTTGTTTTTGTTTAAGTACTGCATTATATTTCAGGAAGGTATGGTGGGAATCCATGTAGAGGAACTACTGTTTAACTTCTCTATTGTTTTTATAATTTTATTTTCTGTCATTCTGCTGTGTTTTGGATAGTTTGTTTGTTGTTATAAAGACAGATTTATATTACAGAGTTTCCAAATGTGAGGAAGAATGACACAAAACTGACTTTAAAAAAAAGAAAATTGTGAATAAACTTGAAAGATGAAATACCAGAGCTTTTAACATTTTGGGTATATTAGATGCTATTTGATCTGTTTCCATACTTTTGTTAAGTGCTTTGTGATCATTTGTCTTTATTAATAAAGATTATTATTATTATTATAATAACACCCTGGAGTTAAAGTGTGCAATGTGTAGTGCAGTGCATGGCAGAGAAAGGAATTGGTTAGCATGGTAACACACTGATAAGAATGGTAAAGCAGGATATCAAAGAGGGTGAATCATTGGAAAGGCACAGTGTGAACATGGCAGGATATGAAAAGCATCCTCGTTTTCACCACGAGTTCTAGGCTTCTTTCAAGGATCAGCAGGTGACAGCAGAGCATTGTTAAATGAGCACTCAGACAGACATGCTATTGCTTAAGAGAAAACCCCATGCAAACTAAAGGGGCTATTCTGCAGGGGGATGGTTTCATGTTAGAAACATGTCACATCACATGCATCACAGGAAAGCCTTTTATTGCAAAAGTGTCAACCTTTCCTCATTTACATCTGAAGAGAAAACACCGAAACTACAGTTAAAGACTAGAAATCAATATTATTCATTTTTAGAGTAATATAGTTGTGCATCTATTTCCCCTAAGAGAACACTTCTACAGTATTATATATATGCAATAAACAGAAATACCAATAGAGACTTCTGAACCGGTATAAATATAACACTATACAACAGAAACATACCAAAACCAAGAAATCCAAATATACTACAATATATATTTATACAAAAAATGTAATCATACACTGTACAATTGAAGACAGAAATGGAGTATTTAGATTTCAGATCCTTAAGTTTCGAATGATACAGGATAGTTTATAAAATGTTGTGCCATGCACAGAGCTCCACTAAAATACAGTAAAATCATTTTTTTGCTGAAGTACCCGTACCATTGCTGTCATTTCAGCATCAAAAACCAGGATGGGGACAAATCCATACTTGGCCTCTATATTAACCAGACCTCGTCCCCCTCCTCCTCTTCTTCACTGTCCCCTTTTTGGTGACTCAGTTGCTGACTGGTGTGAGTTGAAGCTGCGGCGGCACTGAGTGTAGCACTGCACTACCAGGGCCAGCAGGCTCAGCGCAATGACCAGTACGATGAAGAAGACCGAGGCGGCCCGCACGCTGTAGCCATGACCTTTCAGCTCGCAGGGGTCTCAGTGGGGATTAGGTTGGTCAAGTTCAGCGTGTAGCCCAGCATCCAGCCGATATCGGTGTCATCGGCCTGAAAGAGAGGAGGGCTCGAGTGAACGAGGGGAACACGTAGCACCAGTTATTCTGCAGCCCTGCGGAAGGAGACGCAACAAAAGAGAGTAAGATAACATTAGAACGATCTTCAGCTGGTTCAAGTCTGAAGAAGAAAAGCTGCTGCTGTTTCGCTTGCAGTTTATTAGTTTGTTGGCGCGAGGTTTGATCGCTGCACGGACTGAAACTCCCTCACCCTCACCCTCACCTTCTTCTCAAAGACGATCTTGTTCCATGATTGGTTGTCAAACTTGTAGGCATCAGCCAGTAGAGTGGTGATGTAATAGCTGGTGGCGCAGTACTCTCTCAGATTATTCTCCCTCTCTGTGGGAAAGTCTGTCTTCAGCTGCAGCAAAAACACAGATGCAGCACTTTCAGCACAGGGTGGTTATGGATCAAACAACTCAGCTGGACGATAACCAGAAGAACAGCTTGCAAATGTTTTACCAGCTAAAGGTTTTATGGAACAGATATCCAACTGTATATAAGAACTCTATCCTTCAGCCATGCAATAGCCTTGATGCTGAGGTTTGGATTATTTCTGAAGTGTGATTCTGCAGTGAGTCCCTGCCCCGCCCTGCCCCACCCCCGATACGCACGCTGCTCCAGTCTCTCTTGCAGAATTCTTCAGTGGTTTTCTTCGTAACATCCAGAGAGGACCGTGGAGCCAGCTTAAGAAAGTCAAACGTGTAGAAAAACGCAGAGAAGGCCTGAAGAGAAACAACAATAACAACAATTCATATCCGAGTCACCTCTTGGGGACGTGCCCCCACCTTGTTATTTTGCTATCTAAATTGCACATCAAACAAAGTCATTGTCAGGAGACTAACTGGTATGAAAGCTGTAAAAACAGCAGCCCAGGGATGCCAGAGAATTACAAAGAAGTTGCCACGCACTGAAGGTTGACAGACCCCATCGAATGAGCACTCTGGCTTCCCGGCGCAGGCGGAACAGTTGAAGAGGGTTTTTGATGAGCGACTCGCACTGCGCGGGGCTTCCATTGCCCGTGAACGTCACTCTACTGTCAGGGAGGTAGGGCTCTGGCTTAGTGGGGCAGGGGGAATGAAAGATCTCTCCCAGCGTGGTATTAAGCCAGTGGGGAAGTAGGGGTGGACCATTGGCTTGGCTATGTTGTTTTCCTGGTGAAAGAAAAAACTTTAATGTCCCTGAATTAAAATACTCCGCTGCCCAACGTAATTCTATGATTACATTCACACTGTGCTGGGAAGCAGCTTCCTTTAGAGAAGTCCAACAAACACTGTAAGAGGAGCTCCTTGAGGAACTGATTCTCCCAAGAAGAGCAGGACTAGCTGGATTGACCTGAGTTACCTTCACAAGCTTGGCAAGGACAGAGTTCCTGAACTGCATTTTCCCGTAGGACAGGAAGCTGTGTGTGTACGCCGTGTGTTCGTATCCTCCCAATAGTACTCAAAGAAATGAAAGAAGTTAATAACAAACCGCTAACCAAGATCATGCAACAGTCTCTTGACACGGGGGTTGTACCGACAGACTGGAAAATTGCAAACGTAATACCGATCCACAAAAAAGGAGACAAAATTGAACCAGGTAACTACAGACCAATAAGCCTGACTTCTATTATATGTAAACTTATGGAAACTATAATAAGATCCAAAATGGAAAATTACCTATATGGTTACAATATCCTGGGAGACAGTAAGCATGGTTTTAGGAAAGGGAGGTTGTGTCTAACTAACCTGCTTGATTTTTTTGAGGATGCAACATCGACGATGGATAATTGCAAAGCATTGTGACATGGTTTATTTAGATTTTGACAAAGTCCCGGGTAAAAGATTAATTCTCAAACTGAACGCAGTAGGGCTTCAAGGACATGCATGCACATGGATTAGGGACTGGTTAACATGTAGAAAACAGAAAGTACTGATTAGAGGAGAAACCTCAAAATGGAGCGAGGTAACCAGTGGTGTACCACAGGGATCAGTATTTGGTCCTCTGCTTTTCCTAATCTACATTAATGATTTAGATTCTGGTATAGTAAGCAAACTTGTTAAATTTGCAGACGACACAAATAGGAGGAGTGGCAAACACTGTTGCAGCAGCAAAGGTCATTCAAAATGATCTAGACAGCATTCAGAACTGGGCAGACACATGGCAAATGACATTTAATAGAGAAAAGTATAAAGTATTGCACGCAGGCAATAAAAATGTGCATTATGAATATTATATGGGAGGTACTGAAATTGAAGGAATCTATGAAATACCTAGGAGTTTATGTTGACTCAGAAATGTCTTCATCTAAACAATGTGGGGAAGCTATAAAAAAAGGCCAACAAGATGCTCGGATATATTGTGAGAAGTGTTGAATCAAGGAAAGTAATGTTAAAACAATGCATTAGTAAGACCTCACCTAGAATATTGTGTTCCGTTCTGGTCACCTCGTTACAAAAAGGATATTGCTGCTCTGGAAAGAGTGCAAAGAAGAGCAACCAGAATTATCCCGGGTTTAAAAGGCATGTCGTATGCAGACAGGCTAAAAGAATTGAATCTGTTCAGTCTTGAACAAAGAAGACTACGTGGTGATTTGATTCAAGCATTCAAAATCCTAAAAAAGTTATAGACAATGTCGGCCCAAGGTACTTTTTTGACTTGAAAAAATAAACAAGGACCAGGGGTCACAAATGGAGATTAGATAAAGGTGCATTCAGAACAGAAAATAGGAGGCACTTTTTTTACACAGAGAATTGTGAGGGTCTGGAACCAACTCCCCAGTAATGTTGTTGAAGCTGACACCCTGGGATCCTTCAAGAAGCTGCTTGATGAGATTCTGGGATCAATAAGCTACTAACAACCAAACGAGCAAGATGGGCCGAATGGCCTCCTCTCGTTTGTAAACTTTCTTATGTTCTTATGTATCCATAGAGACGGAAGCTGGCCTCGGTCTGTTTGTCTGCAATCCGTCCTTCAGGGGTGAAGGTGATCTGTGTGGAGGCACCTCCCATGTCCAGGGCACCCAGGATCTTTCCATTCTTGGGGTGCAGCCTCTTCCCTTCGTAGGAGTACTGCAACACAGAGAAAACAAACTGCAGGGCTGGGGGACAGGCACCTCTGCCTTCCTGCTACTGCCTCCCTCCCGAACCTTAGCTTTAATCACTGAACCTCACTGCCTCCCTCCCAGTGCCACCCAGGCAGTCAGATCACTGCCTTACCTTGATGAAGGAGCTGAGCAGGTAGTTGATGGTGATCCAGCCGTATGCCCCTTCCTCCACCCCAGACAGGATGCGGGCGCCCTGGAATTTGAAAGGGTACGAGCCAATCATCTTCCCCACCTCCACCAGCACCTGCTCCCTCTGCGCAGGGCTCTGAATCCTGCAGGGAAACATTTCAGAAGTCAGATACAGGTCAGTCAGGGTTGAGAAATGTATTGCCCAAAGTCAGCGAGGGGGAGTGACTTCTCTTAGCTGTGTAACCCCCCTGTCAAGCCAGGCTTGGGGAATTGCCTGTACTTTTTGCAAAGGCTAAGAGTTCAGTCAACACTTTATTTTTACTGGCCATAGAAACTGAGTGTGATAGCGGCAGTTTTTTTTTTTTTTTCCTGAGCCCATCGGACAGCTATATAAATAAAAAACAAAGAATTTAATAAATGGAATTTAGTCGATAGTTACCAGAACTGCCAGGTTGGAACTGTCTTGTTAGGGGGACAATGCAAACAGCGATGGAGAGCGCAGGGTGAGAGAGAGCAGAGATACTATAAGAGTGAGATGGTAAACTCAGCAGCTTCTTCCATCCTCGCTCACGCAAAAAGATATGGGAAATAAGGAGTCCCGGGGAGCAGTTTTTTCCTATCTACAGAACGTAGAAGCTTGCTGCTGGCCTCAGTCTGAGCAGTCTTACGAAAAAATGACTTCATATTTTTACACGATTCAACTTAGAGACACCCCTATTTGACACTTACTGTACATATCACTATTAATTAGATTAATGCATTTGTCTGACCTGTCAGCTACTTTATATCACCCAAGTCCTTCCTGAAATTGCCTGCTGCTCATGCATATTGTAGTCTAAACCAAGCAAACTGCTGCACCACGTTGTTTTGAGCAAATTATAGATCTTAATAGAATAATTCTTACTGTGATATTGTGCAACTTTAGGGTTATTTTAAATAAATAAATAAATAAATAAAATACATAAAATTGCTATGCCTTTTTTCAGTTTTTTGATGTGGTAAAACATGAAATGCGATAGTTCAAATCATTGCGTGAAAGGGCCTTGTGCAGGACTAGTTTTAAAATATTTTATATATATTTATATATATTGCTTCTACTTTGATTTATTATTTTTCATGTTAGAAACCCTAATTCGTTAGCTAATGCATTGTTTTATTCAATACTGTGTTCTATAACGTTACAAATAGATGGATTAATTGGTGATTGTCTTTAAAAAAAAATAAAACTAGTATGGCCATTGGTCACTGGCTAGAACAATAGCATTTATTTACGATGTTTCATACCAGCAGCCCCAGAGAAGTCGGCGTCTATTTTATATCAATTTATTTAACAAGACCTGCAATCTGCAGTTATAATGTATCAAAGTGGAGTAATTGATCACTATTATAAAATAATGTATTGATTTATCGCACTGTATGCATTTTACATGTGTTTCTTAACCTGTATGTGCACTACAGTGCGTGTTGTAAAATCGTATCCATGGCATCTTCATACCCGCATCCATCACAGCAAGCCCTTCACGCATTTGAAATTGAACGCTCTGACAATCCAGCTCCAAAGCTGGAGCTGCTAGTGTGCTCGGAGCGCTCCGACAGGATTCTCCTCGGAGTTTTCCGAACGACACCAAAGAGCACTCCGAGAGTTTACGAACGGCCAGAGTGCACTCTGACAATCTCAGACTGAGTTTACAAACGCCCCCCTAAGAGGTTGTTCTTGTGTCCAATCGTTTGTGCGTTCTGAATTGGACATTTTTTGACTGAAAAAAAACTAAACACCTTAAAAAAGTGCTTGTTTAGATAACTGCATCGCATGACAAGAAAAAAAACAGCTGCATGAGGATTATACGAGAATGGAGAGGGAGTAAGTACATGTGAACGTGTGGGCTGCAGTGTGTAGTGAAAGGGTGATGCAGGTGCTCCAGACAAGGACAAACACAAAGTTCACGGTTCAAGTTCCTTTTTATTTCTTGACCAAATATTAAATAATAAAGCTGGCTCTACCCAGCAATGGGTATTGCCAGCGTCAAAACAAGGGGTTGCAGTCCCGAAATAATAATCACAAAACCTACAAACACCTCTCCAGACAGTGCGTGCTCTTAGTGCAGGTGCGGTGCTAGAAACAGTGATACTTGGTTAAGTGCAGGTGCGGTGAAGTCCGGGTGAATCGCTGGCCCCGGGCTGCAGCTCCCAGATCCGTGTTTAATTATTCTGGCAATGACAAAAGACACACGGTTGCAAAACAAACACAAAACACTTACCTCTCGCTCCAAACAGTTCTCGTTTCCTCCCATCAACCACAACAAAGGAACCGGTTATGGCGTCACGTCCCCCTAAAGTACCCTCAGCATCGCCCCCTCCGATAGCTAGTTCAATCACGTCTCCTCCAATTCATGAATGAAACTTTGTTGAATGAAACTGGTACCGTGACGCAATCCCATTCCTGAATGGCCGGCTTCCGACTGCCCCCGGAATAAACTGCCGAAACATTCAGTACGGGGCACGCAGTTTTTGCTGTACAGTGCTGTCACAGGTAGAGAGGGAGATTGTTGATTCAGATTCATTCGCTGTTTGTCACAGTACATTATAACCTTTATTGTAATTAGTACAATATTTAGGTTTAATATCCTATTTTTGGCTCGTCTCATTTTTTTTTTATAAACGCCTGGGTTATGGGCTTTAATACGTGCTCTTGTGTGCTTGGTGCGTATGTAAGTGTGTCAAAATACAATGATTTGTCTTTAGAAAAAAAAAATGATTTTTTTTTCTATAATCTAAATTGACATAACATGAAAACCCATAACAGCATACTGTACAGTAGTATGTCAGTAAAATTAGATTTTAGTCCTGGTTAGCTATATCAAGTTCCCAGTATGTCCATGTGTAACCCTGTCTACTTAGTTTTGGCTTGAAAGCAACAGAAGAAGTAGACTTTTGCATATTGCCTGTTTTGTTTAGTTTGGGATAATTAAAAAAAATTCTGCTTAATTATTGCGCAGTGTGTGTCTGTTTCAGTAGATTGTCTGCATATTTGTTTTCTGTTTGTAACGAATACGTGCAACTGTTAAAATAGAACCTGCTCATGATACACTCTGCAACATACATGTCAGTCTTGGCTACTTTGCTGTGCTCCCAAAACTGAGTGCCCCCGGATTTTGTTTACAAAATATGGTCACCTTACCTTTTTTACTTTTCCAGATAACACACGGGCATAAGCACACAAACCCTTAATTAGAAAAAAAACAGCCTTACAGATATATTACATCTTAACTTTTTGACGCACTATATATTTAAAATGCATGGTTTCAGGGCAGCATGTTAACATTTTCAAAAATCACATGATTTACATCACATAAGGAGTTGTGGCTTGTGGGTGCAGGAGTCAAAGTTAAGTTCAAATTTGATTCTGAAGGTGGTCCAGTGAATGCTCAGAATGCATCTGAGATCATGTGGAACCCCATAGTTTTTGGGGGGAGCCTAGGCGGCTCCCAAACCCCTGTTGGTTTCAGTCAAAATGACACTTTCACCTATGTGTAGGCTACTTGGCAGGTGTAAGTGGAATTTTTAATGCATGAGCAAACTTAATCAAAGTAAATAATATTAATTTGAATCAATAAAATATAATTAAAACGTCCTCACACTACTGTTAGTTCTGCAGACGTCAGGGACAATGCCAAGCAATGAAGAACAGAAAGTTTGACAAAAAAATAAGCAGGCCCACCTTACTGACATCTGTAAGTACTCTTTTACTTACAGCATTATTCACAGTATGTGTTTAGAAGTACATTGATATACTTTTCTCCGTTGGGGATTGTGGCGGAGTGTCCCACCCCTATGTATTATTATTTGTATTTTTGTTTGCGGCGCGGATAAAAGCGCTGCGTCTTTTATTACTTATATTTAAAAACCCCGTAAGGATGCATGACTGATCAGCTACTGATTATTTAACTAGCTGACAGTCATGCATCCTTACCAAACGCGTGCAGACTGTGGCCGAGGGGTAATAAGATAATTAACAGCTAGTTAACCCCTCGGCCAGAGTATAAGAACCTTCAGCTGCCCATGTTGCAGGGTGGAGTATACAGAGGAGAGTACGGGGAGAGAGTTAGAGCGAGAGCGAGGAAAAATAACATTTAAAAAAACGACTGCTAAACAGTCTTTGTCTATTCGTTTGGCCCTCGTGCCCTTTGGTTTCTGTTTTGTTTGTTTAAATCTTTTGTTTTGTTTTGTTTATTAATAAATTCAGCTGAGTGCCATAGCATTCAGCTTCACCCGCCCATCCATTGTTTTGGTTTCAGTTACTTCCTGGTCCGTGACGTCACCACTGCGGGCCAGCCTGTCACAGGGATCCATGATTAATGTTGCATTTAAAAAAGGGTCCGTCAACAAACAAAGTTTGAGAACCCCTGCACTAAGGGACGGAGACTGCGCTGCTAAAACAAAACTTCCAAATGAAATGAATAGAAACTGCAACACAGGGCCGACACAGGCCCACAGCATTGAAATAGTGACCCTCAACATCGCAGAGCAAGATCTGAGTGACCAGACCCGTGTCGTTCTCCTTGTACACCAAGAGGGAGGTGTGAGTCGAACCCGCGTCAAACACCATGCCGTACTGCCGGGGACAGAGAGGAATGGGTTAGCAGCACGAATAGCAGCTCCAGCTGACCCAGTCTCCCCTGGGACTGGAATTCTGGCATGGGGGGGAGGGGGGTTCATGTAGCGGCCCCAGGGGACCAGGAGACAGACCCTGGTTATCAACATTAATTTAATTGATTATTTTAAATGACCAATTCAGTGGGTTTAACGACTACGCCAATTTAAAGCTAGTATAACTCCAAATAAATAACAGGTTATTCTAAAAATCAAGGAAGGCAAGTGTATAAAGTGAGGGCGGCACCAAGGTAAAAAGTAACAAGACATTTTATTGGTACAGAGTTAAACATTAAAATATAGCAGCAGGTATCAATGATCCACAAGAGACATTCATTAAGGCTCAAAGTATTACGGCGCTTTTCATACAAACACTTCTAAGTGCTCAAGAAAATTGAGATTTCCACAAGAAACATTTAAAGATGAATACAACCTCATATACTTCTAAATAACACACTTCAAAATTAGCCGGAAGCAGCGATCTTCACAGAAACAATACAAACATCAATACAGCACCATGCAACTCTAAATGCAACACTTCAAAATAGTTGTGACAAAGGTTTCATAGAAAAAAAAACAGCCTAACCCTAAAACACCATATAACTTTAAATTCTTAATTGTAAACACTGCAGTAGACACTTATCTATGGTGGCCCGGAAGGGCAGGGTGAACATTTAAAAAAACACGGTGAGCAAAAAAATGTGGGCCGGAAAATAAAAACGATAATGACTTCCGGCACACATTTCTATTTCCGGCACACATTTTATTGTGTTCGCACACTCGTTTTTAAGTTTCACCACTATTCTCGTAAATGTTGCACACTACTTTTTTAGTTTTGCACACCACTTTTTAAAAATGTTTTTTCACAAGGGAATTTGTGTTTTTTGATGTACCGTATAAATAATCAAATCAATATATTGCACCTAGATTCAAACAAACTACCACTTTGAAAATGTAAGCTTAACTTAGGACGGCAATAATTATGGAGAAGTACTGTATCAAGTTACAGTAAAACCTCTATTTTCCAAACTAACTGGGACCAGGTGGTGTTCGGATCGTGGAATTATTCAGATTATAGAATAGCAATTATTAAGAGGAAATTCTGAAGATAAATACATAACTACATAAGAACATGCAGCTACAGTTATACCGTTTTGTAAAAAAACTACACTTTTATAACCCTTAAATACAGCAAATGTTATTTCTACAAAAGAACTAATCAGGGAACACAAAACAGAAATATGATACAGCGAGTACACAACAAACTCCCATTATTATCCTTGTATGTGGACAGCCTTGAGTGCGCAGCATCAGCTGATCATACGCAAAACTAAGGCTGTGTCCCAAATCACAAAGTGTACTGCACTATTTTGTCCGTCAACCATTTTGTTTAGTGTCGCAATGCTTAGGGAGCACCTGAAGTGCACTGCGATGCACCCTAAAAAAACCCTCTTCTGTAAGTGTGCAAGCCATGTACACTTGTGTCAAATAATAACCCAGGATGTATTGCTTTATTTTCTCATTTCCGTTAGAAAAAGATTTTAGAATTGCGTTAATATTTTGATTTTAAGAAACTAAGAAAGTATTTTTTGTTTATAAATGTGACATATGTCATCTTATTTGTCAGGCCAGCGGACTTTGTTATGTGTATATTATATACGTGTAGCTTTTAATCTGCTCCTCCTGTATAAACAAATTACAAAAATTAGAAGTATATTGCAGACGGTATTTTTTTGTTGTTTAAAAATGTAACGTTTGTCATCTAATCCAGAGGTTCCCAATCTGTGGGCCACAGCCCCTGTTGGTCCGCCAGCACAACTTCATTCTCAGGCTGCAAAGTGAAGGTATGAATGGAAAGATTGTGACCTCCCCTACAATGTGATCAGGAAGACTTCACCATCAAACAGATTGGTGTAAGGCCAGAGCAGCGAAACGCACAGCTACTCGATCCGAGCTGTTTTGAACTGTGAAGTACTCGACACATTGCGATGGGGATATCTCAGCGCTGAAATGGTGAATTCAGAAAATTCCTTTGCTGTTTGACGGTAGAAAAACAACGTTTTTGATATTGAGTTAGCTTTTCTTGCTCTTTTGCTTTTGTAATTATATTACAGATGATTTATGATATATGATGTGTAATTGCAGTACCATGTTCTGCCCGCGGGACAGGGCGACGTAAGCGGTTAATGACTAGGCATGCCTTGGCTTGTGATATCAAGTAACGAGATGGAATGAGCCAATTGTGGGAGAATATTTTGACAATGCACCTGAGGCGATCCATTGCAGAAACTACAGCACCCTAGTGTTGCCACTGCAAGTAAGACTCTGGGTTAGTCTTCAGAATAAGGTTATGTTCAAAACTATTTATCTACTACTGCTGCTAAGATGTGTTTGCACTCTATGATTTTATCCCATATGTCCTACTGCATAACTGTATGGTCACAGGCTTGGTCAACTATGTTAAAACCACTTCACTCTTTATACAAACAGAGTTTGAAAGTTCTAGATAAAAAGCCAGTAAAATATCATCACTGTCACATTCTTAAAAAATATAACATGTTAAGTTTTGATAATTTTATACATTTTTCCAATGCATGTCTGATTTTTAAGTGTCTACATGAACTGGCCCCTCAGCCCCTAAGGGAATTTGTTCAGCCCTGCTCTGTAAAAGCTGTTAGAGTCACTCGTTCAATCATAAGAGGAGACTGTATAGTGTCACGATGTCGCTGTAAATTTGCACAAACAGCTTTCTCAATTAAGGGTGCCATGTTCTGGAATACGCTACCGGACTTCATGAAAAGTATATCAGAATACAAGAGCTTTTTAACATAACTGAAAACATGGTTAAAACAGGACTAGCTTGTGACCATGTCTAGTCCCAATCCATTTGTTTTATTGTATTTTATTGTTTGTAATTGTTTTTTATTGTTATTTTAGGATTCTTAGTTGTGTTTTATTGTCGTTTTGTTAGTTCCCCTCCCTGTTTGATTTCTTTGTTGTGTTTTATTGTTATTGTTGTTTTGTTTGTTTTATTTAGTTTTGGGAATACCGATGTAAATGAGCTTCGGTTAAATCGGGTGTGCAATGCATCGCTTGTTTAATCAACAATGTTTTTAATTGTACGTTTTCCCAACCAAATAAATAAATAAATAAATAAATAAATAAATGAATGAATGTTCACTGCAGAGCAAATCATTTGATAAGCTATCCTTACCGCTTGCATAGGAATAGCAGCACGGGTGCTCATATAAGAGTTGAGTTTATTTATTTGTGTGGCATTAAAGAGTATACACTTAGTTTTCAAGACCACAGATCATTTCTTTTGAGATTTTGTATTTCTTTCTGCAGTAGAAGTAGGGGAGATGGGGGCTGTTCTTTTGTTTTGCTTTGTTTCGAAACAACTGAAATCCTGTTGGAATCCAGGAGGAGGACTGCTGGACAGGATAAGGGCTGGCTTCTCATTACCTCACTGTCATTTTCCAATTAGCACAAATAAACGGGAGAGCTATACGTCCCCCCCCCCACCCCCCGTCCCCCGCCCCCCCCCCCCCCCCTCCCCCGGCTTCATTTCAAACCGCCGTGCCATGCTATGGCTCCTTTTGTGATGAAATGTATTCTCAGTTCTCCACTCCTAGCTACCAAACACTACCTCCCCCTCGAGCCCCAAGCCAGGATCCCTTTAAAGACGAACACAGGAACAGAGTTCCAGTGGCTTCAGCGTGACTCCACAGCCGTTCTTGACCAGAACTTAACAACCGTGTCTCAACCAGAATTTCAAAGCCCTTGGCATGATTCAAAAGTCGTGTTGAGCTCTGCCTCAGTGCCTTGTCTCTTGGTCACAGACAGGGTTCACACGTCTGTTTGTAAATCAGATAGCAATCTGTACTACTGACTCTCCTACCCTAGCACTCTGTACCATTGTACCACATGCCTGAAAGAAATATTAATAATTATTCAAGATTTCCCACGAGAAGACTGTCATTCCTTCTGTGTTTTATTCTTTTATTACTACCACTATGTGGGCAGCAGTGTGGAGTAGTGGTTAGGGCTCTGAACTCTTGGCCGGAGGGTCGTGGGTTCAATCCCAGGTGGGGGACACTGCTGCTGTACCCTTGAGCAAGGTACTTTACCTAGATTGCTCCAGTAAAAACCCAACTGTATAAATGGGTAATTGTATGTAAAAATAATGTGATATCTTGTAACAATTGTAAGTCGCCCTGGATAAGGGCGTCAGCTAAGAAATAAATAATAATTATAACTACGCTCTCAAAGTGAAAGATCTCAGCTTCATACATTTTGTTCCACTTCAGACAGGTAGCATGTTGCAATCTGCACCTGAGGAACATGTTAGACTGGTCCAGCCCAGCACCCAAACCTAAACAATCTGTGAAATGAACAAAGTGAACGCAATTTTCACTTTTGAGAGATCTATCTGAGTCACAGAGAGCCAGGAGATTTGCAGACTTTTCAGATTCTGCTTTCGTTCTGAGAAACTCACGCAAAATAGCTGCTGCCCCCTTTTCCCAAATCCTGCTTTCAAATAAAGTCTGGTATTTGTGCTGCTAGACATCAACAGAGTTTTATTAAGAATCTAAGAACATTGACATTTCAGAACTTGGAAATGCTCTTTAACTATGTTGCTTACAGTATATGATCCATTAGCACTTATGAGAGGAAAAACAAAACCACCAAGATTGTTAGGGGAAATAAAACCTCTGGGAATCCATGGCTAAGTGGATCATCCTTCTTCCATCAATTCAGACCACTATCAAAAATAACACCCGAGGCAAAGTTTCAGTAAAAGTGTGTGCTTGCAGAGCGTTTTGACACTGCTGTGTGTGCTGGAAAACATTGTGAGTAGAATCTGTCAAGTAGCTTGACCCCTCCCCCTTTTGAGTGATTGATTTATGACACTCTGGAAGTCCTGTACCTTTTCTGCTTGACAAGAGGAAGTCCTGCCTTTTTTGATTGACAGACGGAAGACCTTCCTTGGTGTGAGCTTTCTAAACATTTTTTCACAAAATAGCTTTTGCCTGAACTCAAAGGACCTGAGATAATTGCCGCAAAAGGAACTGTTAAATGCACATCGAAGCCTCCGTCAGTAAAGTGGTGTAGTTGGAGTTCAACACTCTCTTCTTATACAAAATGTGAAATGTTTTCCGGTGTGGTCTGTTTTCGAGCTGAAAATCTAATCTTTCATATTTATAATCAGGGTATTTTCAATCAAGATTTTTTCAGGAGGGGGTGTCACGGTCAGGGTTCACAAAATTCTGTGTCAAATCAGTCACAAGGTACACAAGATTAACCCTTTGCGGTCCATTTATTCAGCGCGTGTCAGGCGCGTCAGGTCCAATTTATTTTCACACACGCAGTTTATTTTAGACGCGCTGTTTAAAAGTATTTTTTTTCACAGTAAAACAAGTTTAAAAGGCACGCATATCAACAGGACACTAGGTACTGCATCTCCAGCCCAGCCCCACCCCTTGTTCACTATATTTTTCAAATATCTCTTAATAATAGTAAATACAGATAAATCATCTCTTGATCACTCGTTTTATCACCACACTCCTCAATAATGCGATCCAAGTTGTTATTTTATTACTATAACATCTAAAAAAAGCTCTCCCAATGTCTGTGATATTCTTTGAGCGCTGGATGCAGAAGCAGCTATCTTGTTTGTTTATGTCTGTGTTATCTATGTGGTGTTGGATCTATCAGTATTCATGAGATACGCCCCTTTTTTCGGCTTCTCTCAGCTCCTATTGGTCTCACCCGGCCATTGAATGGTTTTCTTGGCTTTTTCCAGAGAAAAAATGACTAGAGACCTGTTTTTTGCATCTTTTTGATGACCAGAAAGGGAAAATTGCGATGTCGGACAAGGTCTGACATAGGACCGCAAAGGGTTAATGGTTTGAGAGTTTTCATAAATAAAGGTAATACCCTTCATTTTCAGACATGTTTTTACGATCTTTTGATTTAAAACTGTACGCTTTAGGCCCTCCCAAAAACAGATTCTGAAATGTAATCGCCTGGTTTAAGCTCACTGGTCAGTTCTCCTAGATAGTCTCCTAGCGAATGGTTCCAATCCCTGGGTTTACTTGTGAACCGATTCAGTATCATGGTAAAGGCATCGTCTCTGTAGACAATCCATTAGATTATACAGCTCTAAACGGGCTGTGACAGGCTGACCGGGGTAAGGAGACTCAGAGACAGGAAGTGCAGGCAAAATAAAGACTTTAATTAACAAAACAAAGAAACAAACAAAAGGGCACGATGGTCAAACAAAATGACACAAACACAAAACACTAACTACACAAAAACACAAACTTTCTCTCCCAAACACTCGGCCTTGCTCTCTCCCAAACACCCACCCTTGCTTTCTCCCAAACACCCACCCTTGCTCTCTCCCAGACACCCACCCACCAAACACACCCAACCACGCACCTTTTATACAGGTGCCGGGGCTAAGTGAGTAATTGGCACCTCATTAGCCCAGGCACATTCCACACATAAACTCATTCACTCACAAATCCACACCCCAAACTCACTCACATTATTGTTATTATTATATATTTCTTAGCAGACGCCCTTATCCAGGGTGACTTACAGTCGTAAACAAAAATACATTTCAAGCCTTTGTAAAGGGGGGGGGGGGGTGTGCGTGTCAGAAGCGTATCACCATTGAACCTGTACCCAACGAAGTACCCAACAAAGCAAAAATGGGATACCTTATAACATTTAGAAAACACATACTGAAAGAAATCTGCAGGCTTGCTAACAAAAGTTGTGGATAAAGGTTTAGTATGTTGCCCACACTTCCCTCACAGTGAATTTAAGGAAATTGCCAGTTATTTGGCAGGATTCACTGTAATGTTCTTAGGCTCTAGCGCTATACCTTCTTTGAGAAGAGAGTCACGGGTGTACTTTTCTTTACTCTCATCATCCACACATTGCTAAGGGCATCCCGAACTCTCTTGTTTGCCTTTCAGGTGAGCGTTGATATACCCTGTAAAGAGAGTATCAGAGATCTGAGGGAAACGTCATATTTCATGTATTTTAGGCCCCTGTGTGCAATTGTGTGTTATGTGTTGTATGTTGCGTGTGTAAATGTTGGTGTATAGTCATTGGTACACGGGATATAAACGGGTCTGTGTTTCACGTGTATTTAAAAAGTGTATATTTGTATTTAGGCATGGGATTGCACATCACGCACGTGCATTTAAAATATAATATGTGAACACGGGGTTTCACGTAATGAATTCACGTGCTGGGATTCAAGTGAGTAATTAATTAGTAATTGAATCCCAGCACAACAGTATAAATAGATGCACGTTTAGTCACTCGTGGTTTAGGTGTTCGGTGAGTGGAGAACGGGTGAGAGAGAAGGAGAAATACATTTAAATATCAATTGCTATTACGTGCTGGTAGGACCAGCACGATACTTGTTTATTTAAAACTCACCGTGTTTGTTTGTGTGTCTGTCCGTTTACTGTATAGTCCGTTTTGTTTGTCTTTTTATTTTGGCGTGTAGTGCCGTGTCCCGTGTTTTTGTCTGTTAAACCCTTTTATTTTCTGTGCTGTTTTATTAAATGCTGAGCGAAACCATTCGCTCAGCTCCACCAAACTCCAAGTCTCTGTCGTTTGTGTTCCTGTTTCTGGTCTGACGCCACCCACTCCGGCCGTCTTTGTGACAGCACCTTATACCCCTTTTCAAGAGCTTGGAATACCTCCACAGAACACCACACACCTGTTAAAGATCTTTCATCATCATTATGGGTGCAAGGCCCGGTCTGATTTATGTACGACAGAGGGTGAAAATGAGTTTACTGTAGATTCTGGAGGGGAGCACTGGAAAATACAACCCTCTAGGAGGTAGCATGGTTATTTTAAACTAACCAAAATAATTACTCACATCCTCAAAGTCCTGGTAAATTATGGTTGGGTGTTCAATGGGATATGTCTTGGTATTGTTGACAAAGGGGTACAAACTTGTGAAATCATAGTACGCTAGCTTCTCATTTTCTTTAGCCACATAATGCAACGTAATAGCATTTGTGCGTCCTCCAAATAAGGAATCACAAGGGCTCATAAGCTGTGGAAAAACATTTACTCACAAAAGCATGAACCTGAAGATTCTGTTGTTTTTTTTTAAAGCCGTCCATTCATGCTCCCACATCACACTTAGATCTAGTTTGTAGACGTTTTTCAGCATCTTAACTTTCTCGTTAAAATTCTGGAACATCACACCGCATAATTCTTTAGTTAAAAGATTAGAGTCGTTAGAGTCATAACAAACGTTACAGCCATGGGAAAACACACTGCAAATTCATAGGCGATATGAGCACCTTCTACAAATGCATAGCCATCCAAAAAATATTTCCCTATCTATTTCTCCCCTTTGTTCAGAGCATGTCAAATGTGTGTTTTCAGTTTCAGAAACATACATCAGCCACTGGATTGAGGCGTTTGAAAAACTCTTCTGCCAATTAGAGTAATTGTCCGCTGGAACGATTACTATGGTTTTCTTAGGCAAGAAGTGACTCCTGTACATAGCCATGCACAAGGTTGATCGTGCCCACCTCAAAGACCAGAATTTTACAGAATCAGATTCCAGCCCACCCCAATCTTCAGGATCTACCAGCGCATATATAGTAACTGTAGATCTTTTAAGTTCAGGGAACAGCCTCTCATTTACCGGGAAGGGTTTTTTAAAGAGGTTCCTACAATTCCCTTTGCCCACTACACGTTCAAACAGAAGGCCCTCCACTTCACTGCGCAGTGTAGTCGGACTCATGCAGTTCCTCATCTTCAAAGTCAAAAGATCCCTAAGTTGCCAGATCCATGAGGGGTGCAGTAAAGTTTCTATGATAGAAGGTCCTATAATTTGTATATATTTTTGATGTAATTTTGCTTGTGTTTTTTAATGTACTATTTATTTAATGTATTAAGAAAAGTATAATGTATTTTTTGCTTATGATATCTGTATGACTCAATGTGTATGTCTTTATGCCTGTGTATATTAATAAAACTTTTTTTTAAATTAAAAGTCACTTTTAGTGTTCAAATGTTATTTATTTTAACATTTATAACTCGTTTTTTAAAAGCTTGGCTGGATTTTACACATTGCAGGTTTACAATATTTTAAACTTAATGTCCATACGAGCATAATGTGTGAATAAGTTTGTATCACTTTGTAAAACTGTAATTTATGCAAATCTTTGTAAACCATTATTTTACTATTGTGCAAACCCTAGATCCAAATAGACTTAAACACGTCCATTAGGTTCTTGGTCTAGTAATCCATTTGTAAAAATGGGCTTGAAACATGTGTGATCTTTCTAAACGTTAAGTTTCTATATTATTACCATATGTTTGCACAATCAGTTAATCATATTTTTCATGCAGTGTGATAAACAGGAAAGTGCAATGTTTTCTTGATTATTAGTTTCAAGGGCTTTAGGACAAAACAAACAGAATATTGTTTTCTCACTCTGTTCAGCCCTGAATGGATAAATTCCTCTTAACCTTTTAAAAAAGATTATGACATTTTTACCTGTTTGTCTACATTCCAAATCTGCCCCTGCGTGTTTTTTTTTTTTTTTACCAGGGCAGTTTCCTTGTGATCAAGAGATGTAAACAGTTTTTCACTGGGAGCCAAGTGTTCCAGTTTATGTCAGAATTCTGTATATGTGCTTCCGTGTCTCTATGTGTGGGAGGCTATTTGCATGTTACACAAAGTATAGTGTGTATAACATAACATCTAACCAGCCCATTGTTCTTAAATCAGAAGATAAAGGTGGGGTAGAGCTACTCAGAATGAAGATGATTATACAGTGCCTATAGGTAGTATTCACCTCCCTTGGACTTTTTCACATTTTGTTGTGTTACAACCTGAAATCTTGATGCATTTAAATGGGATTTTTTTCTTCTGATCTGCACAACCTACTCCACACTTTCAATGTGGGAAAAAATGGGGGGAGGGGGGTGAAAAAACAAATCAATTAAAAATAAAAACTTGAAAAGTCTTCATTAGATAAGTATTCACCCCCTTTGCTATGACACACCTAAATAAGCTCAGGTGTAACCAATTGCCTTCAGAACTCACACAATAAGTTGAATGGAGTCCATCTGTGTGCAATAAAAGTAATTCACATGATTTCAGATTAAAACCGCCTGTCTCTGTAAGGTCCCACAGCTGGGTTGTGCATTCAAAGCAAAAATACTACCATGAAGACCAAGGAGCTTTCAAAACAACTTCAGGATAAAGTTGTGGCAAGGCACAGATCAGGGGAGGGGTATAAAAAGATTATTAAAAGATTCAAGATTGAATATCCCTTGGAGCACAGTCAAGTCGATCATTAAGAAGTGGAAGTTATACGGCACCACTCAGAATCTGCTTAGAGCAGGCCGTCCTCCCAAACTGAGCAGCTGGATAAGAAGGGCATTGGTCAGAGAAGCCAGCAAGAGGCCAGTGACAACTCTGAAAGACCTACAGCGTTCCATGTCTGAGATGGGAGAATCTGTCCATATGTCAACAATAGCTCAGGTACTCCACAAATCTGGCCTGTATGGAAGAGTGGCAAGAAGGAAGCCATTTCTGAAAAAAGCCCATGTAAAATCCCGCTTGGAATTTGCAAAAAGTCATGTGGCAAAAGATTCTGTGGTCTGATGAAACAAAAATTGAACTATTTGGCCTAAATGCAAAGCGTTGTGTCTGGCGCAAACCCAACATAGTACATCACCCAGGTAACACCATCCCTACTGTGAAGCATGGTGGTGGCAGCATCACAATATGGGGATGCTTTGCATTGGCAGGGACTGGGAAGCTTGTCAGGGTAAAGGGCAAAATGGATGGAGCTAAATACAGGCAAATCCTTGAGGAAAACCTGCTTCAGTCTGCAAAAAACCTAAGACTGCGATGGAGATGCACCTTTCAGCAGGACAATGATCCCAAGCACACAGCCAAAGTGACACTGTAGTGGCTAAAAAACAAGACAGTGAATGTCCTAGAGTGGCCCAGTCAAAGCCCGGACTTGAATCTGATTGAGAATCTGTGGCAAGACTTGAAGATTGCTGTCCACCAACGATCCCCATCCAGCTTGACAGAGCTTGAACAATTTTGCTAAGAAGAATGGGCGAATAATGCACAATCCAGATGTTCAAACCTGGTAGAGACTTACCCCAAAAGACTCACAGTTTGCTTACTATACCAGAATCTAATGTATTAGATTAATGTAGATTAGGAATAGCAGAGTACCTAATACTGATCCCTGTGGTACACCACTGGTTATCATGCTCCATTTTGAGGTTTCTCCTCTAATCAGTACTTTCTGTTTTCTACATGTTAACCACTCCCTAATCCATGTGCATGCATTTCCTTGAATCCCTACTGTGTTCAGTTTGAGAATTAATCTTTTATGTAGGACTTTGTCAAAAGCTTTCTGGAAATCTAAATAAACCATGTTGTATGCTTTGCAATTATCCATTGTCGATGTTGCATCCTCAAAAAAATCAAGCAGGTTAGTTAGACATGATTTATTATTATTATTATTATTATTTATTTCTTAGCAGACGCCCTTATCCAGGGCGACTTACAATTGTTACAACATATCACATTATACATTATTTCACATTTTTTTTACAGATATCACATTATTTTTACATACAATTACCCATTTATACAGTTGGGTTATTACTGGAGCAATCTAGGTAAAGTACCTTGCTCAAGGGTACAACAGCAGTGTCCCCCACTGGGGATTGAACCCACAACCCTCCGGTCAAGAGTCCAGAGCCCTAACCACTACTCCACACTGCTGCCCTGATCTCCCTTTCCTAAAACCATGCTGACTGTCTCCCAGGATATTGTTACCATATAGGTAATTTTCCATTTTAGATCTTATTAGTTTCCATAAGTTTCCATATAATAGAAGTCAGGCTTATTGGTCTGTAGTTACCTGGTTCGGTTTTGTCTCCCTTTTTGTGGATTGGTATTACGTTTTCAATTTTCCAGTCTGTCAGTACAACCCCTATGTCAAGACACTGTTGCTGCATGATCTTGGTTAGCTGTTTGTAAATAACTTCTTTCATTTCTTTGAGTACTATTTGGAGGATCTCATCTGGCCCAGGGGATTTGTTTATTTTAAGAGCTCCTAGTCCCTTTAACACTTCTGCCTCTGTTTTGCTAAAGTTATTTAAATCTGGATAGGAACAGGTCGACATGTGGGGCATGTTGTCCGTGTCCTCCTTTATATAAACCTGTGAAAAGTAATCATTTAATATATTTGCTATTTTTTTTCTTCATCTATGATTTTGCCATTTGTGTCTCTTAGACATTTAACCTCCTCTTTGAATGTTCTCTTGCTGTTATAATATTGGAAAAACGTTTTGGAATTGGTTTTAGCCCCCTTAGCAATATTGATTTCTCTCTCTCTCTTGGCATTTCTAACTTCCTTTTTGACTTGTGTTTGCAGTTCCAAGTACTCTTTCTGTGTACTTTGTTTTTGGTCCCTTTTAAATGCTCAGTAAAGTGCCTTTTTTCTCTGAATATTTTTTTTAAATTGATCTATTAAACCATTTTGGCCATTTTGTTTTAGATTTAGATTTGTCTACTTTTGGGATGTAATTGTTTTGCGCCTCTAGTACTACATTTTAAAAAACAGCCATCCTTTTTCTGTGGATGTTTTCTCTATTTTACTCCAATCTACTTCTGTTAGTCTCTGTTTCATACCTTCATAGTTTGCTTTTCTAAAATTGTAAACCTTATCTTTAGTCATTACTTTTGGGGTTTTGAAAAACACTTCAAATGAGACCATGTTGTGGTCTGAGTTTGCCAATGGCTCTCTGACCTCTGTTTTAGTTATTCTGTCTTCGTTATTTGAAAAGACTAAATCAAGGCATGCCTCCCCTCTAGTCGGTGCCTTGACAAATTGTGTTAGGAAGCAGTCATTTGTCATTTCAATTTCGTCCGTCGTGCTCCCCACCGGGTTCTCCCATTTTATACGGGGAAAGTTGAAATCCCTCATTAGTATGGCTTCTCCTTTACTACACGCATTTTGAATGTCATTGTATAACAGATTATTTTGCTCAGCGTCTGAATTTGGCGGTCTATAGCATGCTCCTATTATTATGCCCTTTGAATTTTTGTCCATTATTCTGACCCATATTGATTCGCCGTTGTTTTCTTTGTCCACAATTAACACCTGGGCTTCAAGACTATTTCTTATGTATAGTGCTACCCCTCTGCCTCTTGGTAGAAACACACAAAGAAACACCTGAACAACTTTTCATGAAGTTATACCAGAAGAAGAATTCCGAAATGTTTGAAAGCTCTGCCTTTCCCTGCTAGTATCAAGACCATCTAGAGTTTGTGTGGATTCTTGATTTTTCAGGATGAATCTTTTGAAAAACTTTTTTTTTAAAATTTTGTTAATCTAGGCGAGACCACTTTACAGATTCTGACGTCTATCAACACTGACATACAAGGAAATCAAACATGCAAAGCAACAGTAACATGTGGTGAGTACAACTGTATATGTTCTGTATATCTTTGTAGTAATGTATATATATATATATATATATATATATTGTCACAAAGACGGCCAGAGTGGGTGGCGTCAGACCAGAAGCAGGAAGGAATACAGAGAGACTTGGGGTTTTGGTATAGCTGAGCGCGTGATCGCGCTCAGCATTTAATAAACAGAACAGAAAATAAAAAGGTTGTAACAAAAACACAGGACACGGCACTTGTAGCCAAAATAAACAGACAGACAAAACGGACTAACACTAAACAAACGGTGCACGGAGAGACAAACAAACATGGTGAGAACAAACACTTTACGTTTACGATTTTACTTTGCTTTTCTTTCTCCTTCACCTTCTCTCTCCCGTTCTCCTCTTCCGAACACCCAACCCTGACTGACTAAAAATGTGCCTATTTATACTGTTGTGCTGGGATTCAATTACTAATTAATTATTCACTTGAATCCCAGCACGTGAATTAATTCTGTGCAACCCCGTGCTCACATATTACATTTAACCAGCACGTGAAGTTATTTGTGCCCTCCTCGTGCCTAAATATAATTATACACTTTTTAAATACACGTGAAACACAGACCCGTTTATATCCTGTGTACCAATCTATACACCAACATTAACACACGCACGCAACATACAACACAGAACACACAAATGCACACAGGGGCGGGGCACTTTGCCACAATATGTATATATATATATATATATATATATATATATATATATATATATATATATATATATATATATATATGTGTGTGTGTATATATATATATAGTTTTTATAATTCATTTGTACGTAGTAATCATTCAGCCCCAAAGGAATTTGTATACTCTCATTTTGGCCGCCAAGAAAAATATTCTTGCTCACCCCTGTAATGGATGATGTATGTATATAAATGTAGCTGCCAGCTATCCCAATTTTACTTCGTTTAGCTTCACAGACCCTGATTAGCACTAATCAGTGACTGTTCAATGCTGATGTAGGTCAGGCGTTGTCCGAGATTACTAATCAGGGTCTGTCGAACCAAAATGTGAAACGAAATTTGAAATTAAAATGTTCAACCTTTTCTTTTTTAAATATTACTTTCAAAGTGCTCTGACAGTTGTAAGTATAGGCAATGCAGTGAAAGTATTGCTTCAAAACACAGCTGTATCATTGCTTTTATATTAGCTAAAAGAAGAAGCCAAGATACAGTGACTAATTATTACATATATTATTCAATAGTTTCTTAGCAGACACCCTTATCCAGGGCAACGTACAATTATATCATGTTACTTTATTTATTTACTTTTTTTACATAGAATAACCTAGGTAAAGTACCTGCTTGCTCAAGGGTACAGCAGCAGTGTCCCCCACCTGGGATTAAACCCACAACCCTCCAGCCCAGAGTCCTAACCATTACTCCACACTGCTACTCCCTATATCTATCTATCTATCTATCTATCTATCTATCTATCTATCTATCTATCTAAACACAAAATAAAACAAATATAACAAAACACAAATTAAACACCTAGCTCCGCTTTGGAGCGCTACCTAAACAGGTTATTTCCCCTTACCAACTCGCAGGACGGCTGAGCCATTTACCTGACACCACAAACAAAACACACACGGGCTTAACACAGAACACACTTTTAATTCTGGCTACTCGGAGACAGAGCACCTCTTCTGCCTCCTTCTACTCAGCAGCCTCGATCAGATTAACTGATCCTCTCTTATACCCTGCCCTGGCCCCAATTCCTAATTACTGCCCAGGTGCAGGTGATAATTAAATAAGAAAACAGTTAAATTAAACCATAAAACAATTAAACAAAACAAAGGTGATTTTTTTTGTCTTTTTCTCTTCAGGGAGGCTTCAACCCCCTCCTTGCTGTCTCACACATCCCGCTGCTGTTACAATATATACACTACAGGTCAAAAGTTTTAGAACACCTCCATCTTTCCAGTTTTTATTGAAATTTACGCAGTTTAATGCCTCAATGTACTCTGAAATTAAAGCATAGAACAAATAAACAATTGGAGATAAAAAAAAATGTAATCTAAATTTTTGACTCATCAAAGTAGCCACCTTTTGCAGATATAACAGCCGAACACACTTGTGGCATTCTTTCTACAATGGAAATCAAATATTGTTCGGAAAGTTCTACCCAACACTGCTGCAGAAGTTCCCACAAATGTGTTGCACTTGTAGGTTGCTTTGCTTTCACCCTTCTGTCCAGTTCATCCCAAACCAGCTCGATGGGGTTTAAGTCTGGAGACTGTGCTGGCCATTCCATGATTTGAACCCTACCGTCTTGTTCTTTTCTCCTAAGGTAGTTCTGACATAGCCTGGAGGTATGTTTTGGGTCATTATCTTGCTGTAGGATGAACCCCTGACCAACTAGGCGTATACCAGAGGGTATTGCATGGCGCTGCAAAATGCTGTGGTAGCAGTTTTGGTTCGGGTGCCACCAACTCTGTGCAAGTCGCCGACTCTGGATCCAGCAAAAGAGCCCCAGACCATCACACTTCCTCCTCCATGTTTGACAGTTGGTGTCACACACCAAGGAACCATCCTTTCGCCTACTCGACGGCGTACAAAAACCATGCGTGATGAACTGAAGATTTCAAATTTTGATTCATCGGTCCATAAGACCTTCTTCCAGTCTTCAGTAGTCCACTGGCGGTGCTTCATGGCCCAAGCAAGCCTCTTTTTCTTATTTTGCCATCTTAGCAATGGCTTTCTTACTGCCTCTCGACATGACAAACCTGCAGCTCGAAGTCTTCTCTTCACAGTTGAAACTGAGACTTGCTTACTTCGACCAGTGTTAAGCTGTGCTTGAAGCTGTTGTCCTGTGAGCCGCCTATCACACAAGCTGTTGACTCTCAGACGCTTGTCTTCTGATTCTGTTTTGGCTTTGGGTCTGCCAGACCTCTTCCTGTCAGAGTTTCCTCCAGTTTCCAAGTGCCTTTTGATGGTGTAGGAAACTGTACTCACTGACACCTTGGCTTTCTTTGCAATTTCTCTAAAGGAAAGACCTACACTTTTAAAGGTTATAATGGTCTGTCTGTCTTCCTTTGTTAATTGCCTTTTTCTCGCCATTATGTGAGCAATATACTACTTCCTGCAGTACAATAGTGTCCAAATAATGCTTAAGAGGGTGTAGTAACACAGTCTGTTCCAACACTGCTTTTATACAGACAGAGGGTTTGTAAGTAATCAACAAAAGTTGGGACACCTGTAGGAATTGTTAGCATCAACTTTCAAGGCTTAATTTACTTCCATTGCTGCAGAACAGCTGTAAGTTGTTAACCCATTACTTGTTCCCTGAAAAAGGCCTTTTTGTATAGCTCTGAAATGTACATTATTTTTCAGTTTTTGGTAACCTAAACTTTTTTTAACCTCTGGCAGTTTACCGCTTACCTTTGTACCATTTCAGGTTATTCACTGGACTTGAACTGCTTAAATTTCAATAAAAACTGGAAAAATGGGGGTGTTCTAAAACTTTTCACCGAACACCCAACCTCGAGTGACAGAAATGTGCATCTATATATACTGTTGTGCTGGGATTCAATTACTAATTAATTACTCACTTGAATCCCAGCACGTGAATTAGTTAAGTGTACTCCCGTGACCATACATTACATTTTACCAGCACGTGAAGTGATTTGTGCCCTCCTCGTGCCTAAATATAAATCTACATTTTTTAAATACACGTGAAACACAGACCCGTTTATATCCCGTGTACCAATGACTATACACCAACATTAACACACGCACGCAACATACAACACATAATATGCACACAGGGGCGGGGCACATTGCCACATAAACCCCCCCCCCTGTGCAAAGCACACATGGCCTCAACGGCCACCTCCCCCCTTAAAAACCCAGCAGTCCAGGACAAAGTCTCAGGCTGGGAAGGGAGGCTTCAGTGGGCCCATGGCTGGCCATGCTGTCAGCAGACGTGCTGACAGCTCCCAGACTGACTCCTTCAGCCGGGGCAGTCCTGGCAGCGGAAAAGCTGCTTGGGGAATGGTCTACTGACCTCCCCTCTTCTTCGTAGCCGGCAGCTCCCTCTTCCGGGGCTCCGGCCACAGTATCGTCTGCAGCACAAGTGCTGCAGTGGGAGCAGGTCTCCGGACCTCCCCCACGATCTCCGGCAGCGAAACTGCTGCTGGGGTTGGTGGTCTCCAGACCTCCTCCCCCTTCTTCGTGGCCGACAGCTCCCCTTTCTGGGGCTCCGGCCACCGTACTCCCTGTGGTGGAGGTACGGAAAGCAGAGACAGCTCTTGCTGTTCTGCTTCTGGCAGTGGCGGAGGCAGAGGCAGCTCCTGCTCCTCTGCTCCTGGAAGTGGTGGTGGCAGAGGCAGAGGCAGCTCCTGCTGCTCCGCTCCTGCCGGTGTAGGTGGGAGCAGCGTGTAGTCTCCTGCCGATGGAGGTGGGAGCAGCGTGTAGTCTCCCCCTTTTCCAGGGGACTGGTGCTGCTCTGCCTCTCCTGCAGGGAACTGGCGCGGCTCCGCCTTTGACGGGTAAACCAGCAGGCATTCTCCCTCTGCTGGTGGAGGTGGAACCAGCAGGCATTCTCCCTCTGCTGGCAGCTTGGGTCCTAGGGCTGTGGACGCACCGACTTCCCTCTCTTCGGGCTGTGGACGCACCGACTCCTCCCTTTTGGGCTGTGGACGCACCGACTCCTCCCTTTTGGGCTGTGGACGTTCGGGCTCCTCCCACTCGGGCTGTGGACGTTCGGGCTCCTCCCACTCAGGCGTAGGACGTTCGGGCTCCTCCCACTCAGGCGTAGGACGTTCGGGCTCCTCCCGCTCAGGCGTAGGATGTTCGGGCTCCTCTTCTGCCTCTGTTTTGCTAAAGTTATTTAAATCTGGATAGGAACAGGTCGACATGTGGGGCATGTTGTCCGTGTCCTCCTTTATATAAACCTGTGAAAAGTAATCATTTAATATATTTGCTATTTTTTTTCTTCATCTATGATTTTGCCATTTGTGTCTCTTAGACATTTAACCTCCTCTTTGAATGTTCTCTTGCTGTTATAATATTGGAAAAACGTTTTGGAATTGGTTTTAGCCCCCTTAGCAATATTGATTTCTCTCACTCTCTTGGCATTTCTAACTTCCTTTTTGACTTGTGTTTGCAGTTCCAAGTACTCTTTCTGTATACTTTGTTTTTGGTCCCTTTTAAATGCTCAGTAAAGTGCCTTTTTTCTCTGAATATTTTTTTTAAATTGATCTATTAAACCATTTTGGTCATTTTGTTTTAGATTTAGATTTGTCTACTTTTGGGATGTAATTGTTTTGCGCCTCTAGTACTACATTTTTAAAAAACAGCCATCCTTTTTCTGTGAATGTTTTCTCTATTTTACTCCAATCTACTTCTGTTAGTCTCTGTTTCATACCTTCATAGTTTGCTTTTCTAAAATTGTAAACCTTATCTTTAGTCATTACTTTTGGGGTTTTAAAAATCACTTCAAATGAGACCATGTTGTGGTCTGAGTTTGCCAATGGCTCTCTGACCTCTGTTTTAGTTATTCTGTCTTCGTTATTTGAAAAGACTAAATCAAGGCATGCCTCCCCTCTAGTCGGTGCCTTGACAAATTGTGTTAGGAAGCAGTCATTTGTCATTTCAATTTCGTCCGTCGTGCTCCCCACCGGGTTCTCCCATTTTATACGGGGAAAGTTGAAATCCCTCATTAGTATGGCTTCTCCTTTACTACACGCATTTTGAATGTCATTGTATAACAGATTATTTTGCTCAGCGTCTGAATTTGGCGGTCTATAGCATGCTCCTATTATTATGCCCTTTGAATTTTTGTCCATTATTCTGACCCATATTGATTCGCCGTTGTTTTCTTTGTCCAGATTTAACACCTGGGCTTCAAGACTATTTCTTATGTATAGCGCTACCCCTCCGCCTCTTGGTAGAAACACACAAAGAAACGCCTGAACAACTTTTCATGAAGTTATACCAGAAGAAGAATTCCAAAATGTTTGAAAGCTCTGCCTTTCCCTGCTAGTATCAAGACCATCTAGAGTTTGTGTGGATTCTTGATTTTTCAGGATGAATCTTTTGAAAAACTTTTTTTTTTAAATTTTGTTAATCTAGGCGAGACCACTTTACAGATTCTGACGTCTATCAACACTGACATACAAGGAAATCAAACATGCAAAGCAACAGTAACATGTGGTGAGTACAACTGTATATGTTCTGTATATCTTTGTAGTAATGTATATATATATATATATATATATATTGTCACAAAGACGGCCAGAGTGGGTGGCGTCAGACCAGAAGCAGGAAGGAATACAGAGAGACTTGGGGTTTTGGTAGCGCTCAGCATTTAATAAACAGAACAGAAAATAAAAAGGTTGTAACAAAAACACAGGACACGGCACTTGTAGCCAAAATAAACAGACAGACAAAACGGACTAACAATAAACAAACGGTGCACGGAGAGACAAACAAACACGGTGAGAACAAACACTTTACGTTTACGATTTTACTTTGCTTTTCTTTCTCCTTCTCCTTCTCTCTCCCGTTCTCCTCTTCCGAACACCCAACCCTGACTGACTAAAAATGTGCCTATTTATACTGTTGTGCTGGGATTCAATTACTAATTAATTATTCACTTGAATCCCAGCACGTGAATTAATTCTGTGCAACCCCGTGCTCACATATTACATTTAACCAGCACGTGAAGTGATTTGTGCCCTCCTCGTGCCTAAATATAATTATACACTTTTTAAATACACGTGAAACACAGACCCGTTTATATCCCGTGTACCAATCTATACACCAACATTAACACACGCACGCAACATACAACACAGAACACACAAATGCACACAGGGGCGGGGCAAAGTGCATTTGTATATATATATATATATGTGTGTGTGTATATATATATATAGTTTTTGTAATTCATTTGTACGTAGTTATCATACAGCCCCAAAGGAATTTGTATACTCTCATTTTGGCCCCCGAGAAAAATATTCTTGCTCACCCCTGTAATGGATGATGTATGTATATAAATGTAGCTGCCAGCTATCCCAATTTTACTTCGTTTAGCTTCACAGACCCTGATTAGCACTAATCAGTGACTGTTCAATGCTGATGTAGGTCAGGCGTTGTCCGAGATTACTAATCAGGGTCTGTCGAACCAAAATGTGAAACGAAATTTGAAATTAAAATGTTCAACCTTTTCTTTTTTAAATATTACTTTCAAAGTGCTCTGACAGTTGTAAGTATAGGCAATGCAGTGAAAGTATTGCTTCAAAACACAGCTGTATCATTGCTTTTATATTAGCTAAAAGAAGAAGCCAAGATACAGTGACTAATTATTACATATATTATTCAATAGTTTCTTAGCAGACACCCTTATCCAGGGCAACGTACAATTATATCATGTTACTTTATTTATTTACTTTTTTTACATAGAATAACCTAGGTAAAGTACCTGCTTGCTCAAGGGTACAGCAGCAGTGTCCCCCACCTGGGATTAAACCCACAACCCTCCAGCCCAGAGTCCTAACCATTACTCCACACTGCTACTCCCTATATCTATCTATCTATCTATCTATCTATCTATCTATCTATCTAAACACAAAATAAAACAAATATAACAAAACACAAATTAAACACCTAGCTCCGCTTTGGAGCGCTACCTAAACAGGTTATTTCCCCTTACCAGCTCGCAGGACGGCTGAGCCATTTACCTGACACCACAAACAAAACACACACGGGCTTAACACAGCACGCACTTTTAATTCTGGCTACTCGGAGACAGAGCACCTCTTCTGCCTCCTTCTACTCAGCAGCCTCGATCAGATTAACTGATCCTCTCTTATACCCTGCCCTGGCCCCAATTCCTAATTACTGCCCAGGTGCAGGTGATAATTAAATAAGAAAACAGTTAAATTAAACCATAAAACAATTAAACAAAACAAAGGTGATTTTTTTTGTCTTTTTCTCTTCAGGGAGGCTTCAACCCCCTCCTTGCTGTCTCACACATCCCGCTGCTGTTACAATATATACACTACAGGTCAAAAGTTTTAGAACACCTCCATCTTTCCAGTTTTTATTGAAATTTACGCAGTTTAATGTCTCAATGTACTCTGAAATTAAAGCATAGAACAAATAAACAATTGGAGATAAAAAAAATGTAATCTAAATTTTTGACTCATCAAAGTAGCCACCTTTTGCAGATATAACAGCCGAACACACTCGTGGCATTCTTTCTACAATGGAAATCAAATATTGTTCGGAAAGTTCTTCCCAACACTGTTGCAGAAGTTCCCACAAATGTGTTGCACTTGTAGGTTGCTTTGCTTTCACCCTTCTGTCCAGATCATCCCAAACCAGCTCGATGGGGTTTAAGTCTGGAGACTGTGCTGGCCATTCCATGATTTGAAGCCTACCGTCTTGTTCTTTTCTTCTAAGGTAGTTCTGACATAGCCTGGAGGTATGTTTTGGGTCATTATCTTGCTGTAGGATGAACCCCTGACCAACTAGGCGTATACCAGAGGGTATTGCATGGCGCTGCAAAATGCTGTGGTAGCAGTTTTGGTTCGGGTGCCACTAACTCTGTGCAAGTCGCCGACTCTGGATCCAGCAAAAGAGCCCCAGACCATCACACTTCCTCCTCCATGTTTGACAGTTGGTGTCACACACCAAGGAACCATCCTTTCGCCTACTCGACGGCGTACAAAAGCCATGCGTGATGAACTGAAGATTTCAAATTTTGATTCATCGGTCCATAAGACCTTCTTCCAGTCTTCAGTAGTCCACTGGCGGTGCTTCATGGCCCAAGCAAGCCTCTTTTTCTTATTTTGCCATCTTAGCAATGGCTTTCTTACTGCCTCTCGACCTGACAAACCTGCAGCTCGAAGTCTTCTCTTCACAGTTGAAACTGAGACTTGCTTACTTCGACCACTGTTAAGCTGTGCTTGAAGCTGTTGTCCTGTGAGCCGCCTATCACACAAGCTGTTGACTCTCAGACGCTTGTCTTCTGATTCTGTTGTGGCTTTGGGTCTGCCAGACCTCTTCCTGTCAGAGTTTCCTCCAGTTTCCAAGTGCCTTTTGATGGTGTAGGAAACTGTACTCACTGACACCTTGGCTTTCTTTGCAATTTCTCTAAAGGAAAGACCTACACTTTTAAAGGTTATAATGGTCTGTCTGTCTTCCTTTGTTAATTGCCTTTTTCTCACCATTATGTGAGCAATATACTACTTCCTGCAGTACAATAGTGTCCAAATAATGCTTAAGAGGGTGTAGTAACACAGTCTGTTCCAACACTGCTTTTATACAGACAGAGGGTTTGTAAGTAATCAACAAAAGTTGGGACACCTGTAGGAATTGTTAGCATCAACTTTCAAGGCTTAATTTACTTCCATTGCTGCAGAACAGCTGTAAGTTGTTAACCCATTACTTGTTCCCTGAAAAAGGCCTTTTTGTATAGCTCTGAAATGTACATTATTTTTCAGTTTTTGGTAACCTAAACTTTTTTTTTAACCTCTGGCAGTTTACCGCTTACATTTGTACCATTTCAGGTTATTCACTGGACTTGAACTGCTTAGGGAGTAGCAGTGTGGAGTAGTGGTTAGCACTCTGAACTCTGTTAATTTGTGATTTGTTGTGATTTGTGATTTTTAGTAAAGAAAATGAAGTGTAATTTGTATTTGAACACAGTAAGAGAATAGAGACAGACTGCAGTGGACATTTTTATAAACAAATAGAACACAATAAACAGCACAAGGGCCAAACAAAAGGTTTAAAACACAAAACAACAAGAAATAAGAACAAAAACCTACACACTAAAACACTTCCAGGCTGGGCTGAACCAAGTGAACAGCAGCAAACAAACACAGAAATACTGCCTCTCTCCATTTTAAGCCCTCCTGCCAGACAAAACTAAATGCATAGCCCACAATATTTACAATGACAGAGCTGTCCTGCCACAATACAGAACAAGCTGCTGTAATGATTCAGATTGCATAAACAAAGCCACCTCAGAGTTCCTGCGACATGGAGAGGACTTTTACTTTACTCTTTAATGCTAGATATTAGCGTAACTTGTCATTATAATAAGACTAAAGATGCATTTAATGGTATCTAAGTTGATTATATTAAACAGAAATCAAAGTAGGTTACACACAATGGTGGAAATGGGCCGGAAGGAATCGGGGACATTCGACAACCATCCAATCTTGACTCTTTTTTTTTTTTTTTTTTTGTCCCTCTACGGGTATGGTAACTCTCCTGTGTAATAAAATTGCTTAGTGTCACCGCTCGCTCGTGTGTTTTTGCTAAGTGCTTAAGCGATCTCCTGGAATAAGGGAGCAGAGTGCCTCCTGGTTAGAATTGAGACTATTTGTTTGTTATTTGAGATGTTCTGACTATTTAAAAGTTTGGAGTTAAAATGTACATTTCAAATTTAAAAGTAAAACGTTGGAATTTAAAGATTAAATATATAATGACCCATTCCTATAACATCAGCACTATAATAAAATAAAACTTTATTTGGGGGCTCCTCTTGACCCCTGGTATAATTTTTATTTTTTAAACATATTGATGCGTTCCCCCGGTTAATCATTTCCATTTCCACCACTAGCTAAACATATATAGTACAAATGAATTGACACTTCACAAAACCCTTACTTTATTTATTTATTCATTCATTTATTTCACATTTATTCATTTTATTTATAGCACCAACCTGTTTAATTAGTGCAGTGAGCAAACTCCACAAAACAAGCAGCTTTTTCTTTTTATCTTTTATCTATGTATATATATCTCGTGGCCACAGAATATATCAGCGCATGCCTCATAACTGTGCATGCCTCATAACTGTGCATGCCTGTCACAAAGACGGCCGGAGTGGGTGGCGTCAGACCAGACACAGGAAATAAACAGACAGAGATGTGTGGTTTGGTGAAGCTGAGCGAATGCTTTCGCTCAGCATTTAATTAAACAGCACAGAAAATAAAAGGTTTTAACAGACAAAACACAGGGCACGGCACTTGAGGCCAAAATAAAAGGACAAACAAAACGTACTAACAGTCCTGAGCTCTCAGTGTCTGCGCTGGACTGTCCTGAGCTCTCACTGACCCTGTTTGTGTTAAACTATATGAAGCTGTTAGTGCATTGCTGGGCTTCCAGCAACAAGCAGCATGTTTTTTACACAGCGCCAGCCCAATACATATTGCAATCACACCCAGAACAACTGGAACTAAAACAAACCAGTGCAGTCGTCCTTTCAGAACAGCTGGTGGTGTTGTGAGTTCAGCTGAAACCAGGACTAACTCAATCAGCTCCAACCCAATCTTATTGCGTGTATGAACCTCACAGCGGTACTTCCCAGCATCCTTCTCTGTGACTCTCCTCAGCAACAGTGAAGCATCCCCGCGCTGCAGCTCAGAATCAGACAGGCTGGTCCTGTTCACATACTGAGGGAGCTGATTGGCAAGCCAGTGCTTACCATTTGCATAAATGTGGACCTCCTTGTGTGTTTCCGCTCTTCTCCAGATCACAGCTGACCTCTCACCCCAGCCTCCTCCTTACTCGTTTTTGTGATTGACCCTGTCCTTCTCTGTGGCCATTTTTTTTTTGTCTGGAAACCTGATTCTCCTGAGTTTTTTACCCAAACGTGCACAGGCGTTATCACTTCATGAGTCAATAACACTGCATGTAAACTCCACAATGTCTTCTCTGGGCAGGTTTGTGTTGGGAATAGTTGAACGGAAATGACTGTTTTTAAAAATGATGAAAAGATAAAAACTAAATGTCACAAAGACGGCCAGAGTGGGTGGCGTCAGACCAGACAGGAATTCAAAACAAAGACAGTGGTTGATGATGAGCTGAGTGCAATGGCTGCACTCAGCGTTTATTAACAAATAAAAGGGTTGAAAACAGCACAAAACACGGGACACGGCACTTCACGCCAAAATAAACAGGTAGACAAAACGGACAGACACTAACAAACAGGGACGAACAAACACGGTGAGTGAAAACACTATTTACTTTATAATTACGTTCTTCCGTTCTTATTTTAACTCTCCTTCTCCACACTCGTTCTCCACTCACCGAACACCAACCCTGACTGAGTGCTACGTGTCTCTATATATACTGTTGTGCTGGGATTCAATTACTAATTAATTATTCACTTGAATCCCAGCACGTGAATTAATTCTGTGCAACCCCGTGCTCACATATTACATTTTAAATGCACGTGCGTGATGTGCAATCCCGTGCCTAAATACAAATATACACTTTCTAAATACACGTGAAACACAGACCCGTTTATATCCCGTGTACCAATCTATACACCGACATTAACACACGCACGCATACATACATACAAAACACACAAATGCACACAGGGGCGGGGCGCATTGCCACATATACCCCCCCTTGTGCGCAGCACACATGGCCTCAACGGCCACCTCCCCCCTTAAAAACCCAGCAGTCCAGGACAAAGTCTCGGGCTGGGAAGGGAGGCTTCAGTGGGCCCATGGCTGGCCATGCTGTCAGCACCCCTGCCGGTAGTGGCACGGCTGACAGCCTGTTGGTCCCGTCCTGCAGCGAAAAAGCTGCGGGGGCAGGTGGTCCCCCGACCTCCCCCTTCTTCGTAGCCGGCAGCTCCCTCCTGTGGGGCTCCGGCCACAAGAACTCCTGCAGCGAAAAAGCTGCAGTGGGAGCAGGTCTCCGGACCTCCCCCACGATCTCCGGCAGCGAAACTGCTGCTGGGGTTGGTGGTCTCCAGACCTCCTCCCCCTTCGTGGCCGGCAGCTCCCCTTTCTGGGGCTCCGGCCACCGTACTCCCTGCGGAGGTACGGGCAGCAGAGGCAGCTCCTGCTCCTCTGCTCCGGGCGGTGGTGGAGGCAGAGGCAGCTCCTGCTCCTCTGCTCCTTGCGGTGGTGGTGGCGGAGGCAGAGGCAGCTCCTGCTCCTCTGCTCCTTGCGGTGGTGGTGGCGGAGGCAGAGGCAGCTCCTGCTCCTCTGCTCCTTGCGGTGGTGGTGGCGGAGGCAGAGGCAGCTCCTGCTCCTCTGCTCCTTGCGGTGGTGGTGGCGGAGGCAGAGGCAGCTCCTGCTCCTCTTCTCCTGGAGGTGGTGGAGGCAGAGGCAGCTCCTGCTCCTCTGCTCCTGGAGGTGGTGGAGGCAGAGGCAGCTCCAGCTCCTCTGCTCCTGGCGGTGCTGGCTCCCTCTGCTGTGGCGGCTGGGCATGTGCACGCCGTGCTGCCTTCAGCAGCATAGCGAGAGGCTGCTGGGGGACACCAGCATCCTGCCCTTCTCCCCCCAAAAAATTTTCAGGGGGTTGAGCCTGTAACCCCTCCCCTTCCGGCTCTTGGGGCTGAACCAGCAGGCATTTTCCCTCTGCTGGTGGCTTGGGTCCCAGGGCTGTGGAAGCCCCGACTTGCCTCCCTTTGGGCTGTGGACGCACCGACTCCTCCCTTTTGGGCTGTGGACGCACCGACTCCTCCCTTTTGGGCTGTGGACGCACCGACTCCTCCCTTTTGGGCTGTGGACGCACCGACTCCCCCCTCTTGGGCTGTGGATGTTCGGGCTCCCCCCACTCAGGCGTAGGACGTTCGGGCTCCTCCCACTCAGGCGTAGGACGTTCGGGCTCCTCCCACTCAGGCGTAGGACGTTCGGGCTCCTCCCACTCAGGCGTAGGACGTTCGGGCTCCTCCCACTCGGGCTGTGGACGCTCAGGCTCCTCCCACTCGGGCTGTGGACGCTCAGGCTCCTCCCACTCGGGCTGTGGACGCTCAGGCTCCTCCCGCTTGGGCTGTGGACGCTCAGGCTCCTCCCCATAACTGCGGAAGGGACAGTGGGCGAACAGGTGATCCTGGTCGCAGAGGAGGCACCCCGACGATGGCTTGTTACATCGCCGTGGATGCCTGGCCCTTAGGCGGCACTCCTCCTCCCTGTCCTTCACCTCTTTATCCGTCTCTGCCTCCCGCTTGGGCTGTGAAGGCAAAACCAGCAGGCATTCACCCTCTGCTGGTGGAGATGGGGACAGCAGGTACTCACCCTCTGCTGGTGGAGATGGGGACAGCAGGTACTCACCCTCTGCTGGTGGAGATGGGGACAGCAGGTACTCCTCTGCTGGTGGTCCTGCTACCTGGGCTGCTGTTCCATTTATGGTTGCCTCCAGGTAGCTGAGGACAAACTCCACACCTTCCTCCAAGGTGTTTGGGGTGTGTTCCTGCTGATAGGCCTCCCATCTCTCACTGTCCATCATCCACAGGGCCCGGACGATTATGGGCAGAGACTGGGCCTCCAGCCCAGCATTCTCTAGGAACCAGCCCCGCAGTTTGATGGCGTCTTCTGCCATTGACCTTTTTTTTTTTTTTTTTTTTTTTTTTTTTTTCCAGACCCCTCCTGGTCTGACGCTTGGAGGCGCGGCTATCCCACGATGACACCACGTGTCACAAAGACGGCCAGAGTGGGTGGCGTCAGACCAGACAGGAATTCAAAACAAAGACAGTGGTTGATGATGAGCTGAGTGCAATGGCTGCACTCAGCGTTTATTAACAAATAAAAGGGTTGAAAACAGCACAAAACACGGGACACGGCACTTCACGCCAAAATAAACAGGTAGACAAAACGGACAGACACTAACAAACAGGGACGAACAAACACGGTGAGTGAAAACACTATTTACTTTATATTTACGTTCTTCCGTTCTTATTTTAACTCTCCTTCTCCACACTCGTTCTCCACTCACCGAACACCAACCCTGACTGAGTGCTACGTGTCTCTATATATACTGTTGTGCTGGGATTCAATTACTAATTAATTATTCACTTGAATCCCAGCACGTGAATTAATTCTGTGCAACCCCGTGCTCACATATTACATTTTAAATGCACGTGCGTGATGTGCAATCCCGTGCCTAAATACAAATATACACTTTCTAAATACACGTGAAACACAGACCCGTTTATATCCCGTGTACCAATCTATACACCGACATTAACACACGCACGCATACATACATACAAAACACACAAATGCACACAGGGGCGGGGCGCATTGCCACACTAAAATATATATCTTTCCTTGCTTTTAAGTCAAATCTGAGATACACCATTGATTGAATATTGAACTTTTTGTTTTGTATCTGCAGCTAAAACTGAAGCACTGTCTGTCACGGGCTTGGCTTCCTATCTCTCTAAGAGTTTTAAAGGGGAACTCAAGTTGTATTTTTTTTGTGTTTGTTTCATGTTTAGACGTACATTTTCTTCTTCAAATTAAAACTGCTTGACATGAAAAACAGTTTAGTTGATTAGTACATGTCAATAAAATTCATATAGAATGGCTTTCCTACACTATTTGAGTCTTGTCTTGCTGACATCAAAAGTTGGATGTCTCAAAATGTTCTGCAATTAAACTCTGACAAGACAGAAGTTTTGTTGTTCGGTTCTCAGCAACAACCTGAGCTTGAAAACTGCCTAGAGAATGATTTGGGCATCCTGACTTAATATAATATCTAATATAAAACCTGATGTGAGAAACTTGAGGGTTATATTTGACTCTGATTTGGAGTTTTCCGAAAATGTCGAAAAATTATAAAAGTATCTTTTTATCACCTACATAACATTGCTAAAAGGCTGGTGCTGAGAAACTAACTTGTGCTTTCAGTTCATCAGGTCAGAAGGGAAACTGCAGTTTTTTTCTAATACGTGTGGAGTGAGGAAGGAGAGTGAGGAAGAAGGATGGGAGGAAAAAGGAGGAAGGGCTGCAGACAGCAGCAGCTGCAACCACTGCAGCAACAGCAGGGCATCCACCGCCCAACAGGGAGGAGTCAGTGCATCCACAGCCCAAGAGGGGGGAGGCCGAACATCTACAGCCCACGTCTCCACCAGCAGAGGGAGAGTACTTGCTGGTTCCATCTCCACCGCCATGGGAGAACTGCTTTATCCTGGGGATGCCAGTTCGCCATCGCCCAAGGATGCCTGCCTTGCACCGCCCAGGGATGCCACGTCTGGATCGCCTGGGGCTGCCTGCTGCTCCACATCGCCTGGGGCTGCCTGCTGCTCCACATCGCCTGTGGAGCCATCAGTTACAGGGTACGAGGGAGAAGTGGCGCTCCCACTGCCGCCTCCATGGCTAGGGGCTCCCCTCCACCGGAGGGTCCGCTGCTGCTGCCATCACCTCCTGAGGGTCCGCTGCGGCCGTCGCCTCCCGAGGGTCCTGCTTCGCCTGAGGTCGCTACAGGTCCTGCATCAGGAAATATTGTGGCTGGAGCCCCATGAAGGGGAGCTGCCGACCACGAAGAGGGGGGGGGGGGTCAGGAGATCACCCCCATGGGCAGCCGGGCAGCTGCCAAGATTTCTTTGGCCGGAGAAGCTGGCCTGTGTGCGGTCAGCCTGGCCGCTACAGCTGTTGGGGTGGGAAGAGGACCTCCCACCGTGGCCGCCACCTTTGGCCAATTGCTGCCCCTGTTCCGGGACTGTGAAGCAGGACTTTGGGACTGAGGGGGGAGGTGGCCGTTGGGCCAAGTGTGCTTTGCACAAGGAGGGGGATATGTAACAGGGCGAGGTGCACTGCACATTGATTTGTTTGTTTTATTTTTACAACGGGGTCTCCCCCTCCGCCCCTGTGCAATTTATTGTTTTGTATTATGATTTATTTATTTGTATTTAAATGACGACGAAAGCCGTGTGTTTTGGTGTATGATTTATTTATTATATTTATGATGACGTGTTATGGTTTATTTATAAATGACAGCATAGCCGAATGTTTGTTTTTTCGTACCGTTTGGTAGTGTGGATGGGAAGCCCCATCTACCATTAAAAAAACCTTGTGGAGAAGGTGGCCATCTCTTGAATTAAGTGATTCATTTGTTGCTAAATCAGAAGGTGGTCACCTGCATAAAAGCCTGCAGCTCTCCAAGTTCGGGGTGGGTTTTAGGAGCGAGAATGAGAGCGGAGAGAGCGAGGAGCGGGAGAGAATTTTGTGTTTGTGATTATTTTTGTTTAACCTTTTTATTTCGCTCTCTGAGCAAGTGTTTTCTGTTTAAATATTTTATTTATTTTTGTATTTAAAGAAAGCATTTGTTTTGAACTGCAGTATTTGGGGTTTTTTTTCCATCCTGCATCTGGCCTGACGTCACCACTCGTCCATCCCTGTCACAAAGGCATGTTAAAAACAAAAACCACGGTAGCCACACTGCTGACGCGCTTCAACCTCTATAAAGCATGTGTGATAATAGGCCTAATTATCACTTTCAGGTGGTCATACCTCCCAAATACTGTCACAAGGCTGGCTGAGTGGTGACACGTCAGACCCGGAAGAAACACAGACAGACAGTAGTGGTGAGTGAAACTGAGACGCAATGGTAGCCTTCAGAAGGTTTATTGCAAAATAAAAAGGTTGAACAAAACAGAAAAATAGGACACGGCACTTCACGCCAAAATAAAGAGACAAACAAAATGGACTATACAGTAAACAGACAGACAAAACACAGTGAGTTTCTATTTTTAACTATTATTATTATTATTATTATTACCTCCGTCTCCAATCCCGTTCTCCACTCACTGAACACCCAACCCTGAGTGAATGAAACGTGCATCTATTTATACTGTTGTGCTGGGATTCAATTACTAATTAATTATTCACTTGAATCCCAGCACGTGAATTAATTACGTGCAACCTCGTGTGCGCATATTACTTACTTTAAATGCACGTGCAGTGATGTGCAATCCCGTGCCTAAATACAATTATACATTTTTAAATACACGTGAAACACAGACCCGTTCATATCCCGTGTACCAATGACTATACACCAACATTAACACACGCACCATACAACACAACACACAAATGCACACAGGGGCGGGGCGCATTGCCACATTTACCCCCCCCCCCCCCTTGTGCGCAGCACACATGGCCTCAATGGCCACCTCCCCCCTTAAAAACACTGCAGTCCAGGACAAAGTCTCGGGCTGGGAAGGAAGGCTTCAGTGGGCCCATGGCTGGCAATGCTGTCAGCACCCCTGCCGGTAGTGGCTCGGCTGACAGCATGCTGGTCCACTCCTGCAGCGTAATTGCTGCAGGGGATGGTGGTCTCTTGACCTCTCCCCCTTTCTTCATAGCAGGTAGCTCCCCTTTCTGGGGCTCCGGCCACCGTACTCCCTGTGGTGGAGGTGCGGGAAGCAGAGATAGCTCCTGCTGTTCTGCTCCTGGCAGTGGCGGAGGCAGAGGCAGCTCCTGCTCCTCTGCTCCGAGCAGTGGCGGAGGCAGAGGCAGCTCCTGCTGTTCTGCTCCTGGCAGTGGTGGAGGCAGAGGCAGCTCCTGCTCCTCTGCTTCGAGCAGTGGCGGAGGCAGAGGCAGCTCCTGCTCCTCTGCTCCTGGCGGTGGCGGAGGAAGAGGCAGCTCCTGCTGCTCTGCTCCTGGCGGTAGTGGAGGCAGAGGCAGCTCCTGCTGCTCTGCTCCTAGTGGAGGAAGCGGTGGAGGTGGGAGCAGTGTGTAGTCTCCTGGCGATGGAGGTGGGAGCAGCGTGTAGTCTCCTGACGATGGAGGTGGGAGCAGCGTGTAGTCTCCTGACGTTGCAGGGGACTGGTACGGCTCTGCCTCTCTTGCAGGGGACTGGTGCGGCTCTGCCTCTCTTGCAGGGGACTGGTGTGGCTCTGCCTCGCTTGCAGGGGACTGGTGTGGCTCTCCCGCTCTTGCAGGGGACTGTGGTGGAGGCAGTGGCGATGGGGCTGATGCTGGCCACTCAGAGGGAGGCTGTGGCGGTGCTGGCTCCCTCTGCTGTGGCGGCTGGGCTGATGTGTGCCGTGCTCCCTTCGGCAGCATAAATACAGGGTGCTGGGGGACACCAGCATCCTGCCCTTCTCCCCCCCAGAAAAATTCAGGGGGTTGAGCCTGTGACTCCTCCCCTTCTGGCTCTTGGGATGGCAGCGATGGCCCCTCCCCCTCTAGCTCTCGGGACGGCAGCAGCAGGTGAACCAACAGGCATTCTACCTCCTGGCAGCTTGGGTCCTAGGGCTGTGGAAGCACCGACTTCCCCCTCTTGGGCTGTGGACGCACCGACTCCTCCCTTTTGGGCTGTGGACGCACCGACTCCCCCCTCTTGGGCTTAGGACGTTCGGGCTCCCCCCACTCGGGCGTAGCGTGGGAGAAGTACAGTCGTGGACAAGTACAGCGCAGTTAGAAGCAGAAAGGAGGAAGTACATTTTTAAATTACATCTTGAAGTGCTTGTGACAGAGATTGAATGAGTCTTAGTGTTAGATCTCCCTCTCGACCTGTGAGGGCACGGTGCACGAGGAACAGAGTACCCTTAATGAAATGGCACGACAATTTATTCCGTAGGGCAGATGGAAGTCGGTCAGTTCGGAAAGGGGCGGAGCTATGGCACCCGAGCTCAGTGACCCAGACGGTAAGTGGCGTGGCATCCGAGGACTGGAGGAGCGGATGCGCTCGTTAACCTCGGGGTCATGGGCGAGGGTATAAATAGGGGGCATGGCTTGAGTGATCTGTTCCTTTGCAGATAGTTAAACCAAATAACCTAGAAGGAGCCCGTCTTGTTTGTGCTAAAAACCGTGAGTGATTGCTTGTCTGTGTATTTACACTGTTTGTCTTGTGTGTCGTTTCTCACAAAGATTACTGAGCACGATCCGGAGCTGCAGCCGCCGGCCAGCGAGAAACCCGGACTTCACCACGCACCTTTGCACTACAGGAACTGTCTTTTGTTTGCACCTTTAGCACTTTAATCACGCACTGTCTTTGTGTTTGTGTTTAGTGTGGGTGTCTGGACGGGACTTTGGGGTTGCGGGTCAAACCCGTAGGAATTACAAATAGAAGTGATACACGCCGCTGTATCACTTCCAGCACTATTATTATTTGCAGGTTTTGCCTTAAGGCTCTGGACATTTATTAAATTAAATAAACACCCTTGCACCTGTACCAACGTTGTCTGTGTGATTCTTCTGCACTGCACTCACCTGTACGTCATTACCACTTTGCCACAGTGCTTTAATCAGAAAACATTGCAGCTTAAAGCCTAACAGCTGCGTGTCTTTTTCTGATAACAAGCTGAAACTTGGAGCAGATGATTCAAATTCTGTGGCATTCTGAGACATGGGGGAGAGGCGGAGCCTGCAGCACAATGCACAAACAAAGGCAGCCAGAGTTCAGAGCAAAAGCGTGTGGAAGCGACAGCGTGGGAGAAGTACAGTCCTGGACAAGTATAGCGCAGTTAGAAGCAGTTTGAAAGCAGGTTGACAGCTGCAGAAGCTAAACTGAACTTCCAAAAAAACAAACAAAAAAAAAACATGGTCTTCAAGCCAGTAATCTGTGACAACTGCATGATGTGGGAAATCCGAGAAAACCCAACAGAGCTCAACCAAGTTTGTGTAAAGTGCCGCATAATCCAGGACTTGCTTCAACGAGTAAGTCTGTTAGAAAAGGAGCTGGAGGAAATGAGACAGCAACAGGAGCTTGAGGAGCTGACACACCCACAATTCATGGAAGTCTGCACCCCTAGCAGACTGAAAGCCACCAGGGCGATGGAAGAGAGTCGAAACAGCTGGGTTCAGATAGGCAGAAGCAGGGAAAAAATGAAACTTCGTCAAACACAACCACCAGAAATCCAAACATCCAACAAATTTGAGCCACTTCAACATTTAGATGACCAAAACCAACATCAAGAGAATGAAAGGAACAACATCCAGGACCCTATAAACAGTGCTGGCCAGGCAGCAAAAAGAAGGGAGGTCATGATTGTTGGCACTCCATATTGAGAAACACAGCAAGTTCAGTTCGCAGTTTGGACCCCCTTACTACAACAGCGTGCTGCCTTTCAGGAGCCTCTTTCAAGCACATCACTGAGAACGTGGACAGGACGAACAGGAGACGACCCGGTAGTAGTCGTCCACATTGGTACAAACAACATTGGAAGAGACAGACCAAGATCCCTGCAAAACAAATTCAGAGAGCTAGGAAGGAAATTAAAAGACAAGACCAAAACTGTGGTATTTTCTGGGATACTGCCAGCACCTTGCAAAGGACCATATGGACTGCTGGAAATACAAAATCAAAATGCATGGCTGAAATCGTGGTGCACACAGGAAGGCTTCATCTTTCTTGAACATTGGAGCACATTCTACAACAAGGACTATATATATAGGTGGGACGGACTGCACTTAAACAGAAAGGGAACCAATCTACTCGGAGAAAGGATCCTTGAGGAGGTCCAGATTATTATTATTATTATTATTATTTATTTATTTCTTAGCAGACGCCCTTATCCAGGGCGACTTACAATCGTAAGCAAAAACATTTCAAGCGTTACAATACAAGTAATACAATAAGAGCAAGAAATACAATAACATTTGTTCAAGTAAAGTACAAGTTTGACAAACCACAATTCAATAATACAGCAGGTAATAGTGATAGTTACATCAGGATATGATTAAATAGTGATAGTTACATCAGGATGTGATTAAATACAAAGTACTACAGGTTAAAAACTTGGCAGATTACAGTATTCTGAAGTACAGGATTAAATGCAGTAAAATAGGGGCTGATAAGAGCAAAATAAAGCACATTTACATGAAGGGTGATAGTGTCCCAGGATACAAACAAAGGAGTTCTACAGGTGCTCTTTGAAGAGGTGAGTCTTAAGGAGGCGCCGGAATGTGGTCAGGGACTGGGCAGTCCTGACATCTGTAGGAAGGTCATTCCACCACTGCGGAGCAAGGGTGGAGAAGGAGCGGGCTTTGGAGGCAGGGGAGCGTAGCGGTGGTAGAGCTAGTCTTCTAGTGCAGGCGGAGCGGAGAGGTCGAGTGGGGGTGTAGGGAGAGATGAGGGTCTGGAGGTAGCTGGGTGCAGACTGGTCAAGGCATCTGTAGGCTAGTACAAGAGTCTTGAACTGGATGCGATGCTTATCTTACTGATAGAAGTCTCAGAAACAAAATGTTAGAACTTGAAGCTGCTTCACCAAAGAGTAATTACAATGTGTTAGGTGTTACAGAAACTTGGTTGTCTGAGAGTGATGGAGACAAATATAATATTAGTGGGTACACACTATATAGAAAAGACAGAAGAGGCGGAGGGGTAGCGCTATACATAAGAAATAGTCTTGAAGCCCAGGTGTTAAATCTGGACAAAGAAAACAATATCGAATCAATATGGGTCAGAATAATGGACAAAAATTCAAAGGGCATAATAATAGGAGCATGCTATAGACCGCCAAATTCAGACGCTGAGCAAAATAATCTGTTATACAATGACATTCGAAATGCGTGTAGAAAAGGAGAAGCCATATTAATGGGGGATTTCAACTTCCCCTGTATAAAATGGGAGAACCCGGTGGGGAGCAGGACGGCCGAAATTGAAATGGTGGAAATGACAAATGACTGCTTCCTAACGCAATTTGTCAAGGCACCGACTAGAAGGGAAGCATGCCTTGATGTATTCTTTTTAAATAACGAAGACAGAATAACTAAAACAGAGGTCAGAGAGCCATTGGCAAACTCAGACCACAACATGGTCTCATTTGAAGTGTTTTTTAAAAGCCCAAAAGTAATGACTAAAGCTAAGGTTTACAATTTTAGAAAAGCAAACTATGAAGGTATGAAATAGAGACTAACAGAAGTATATTGGAGTAAAATAGAAAAAACATCCACACAAATAGGATGGCTGTCTTTTTTAAAATGTAGTACTAGAGGCGCAAAAGAATTACATCCCAGAAGTAGACAAATCTAAAACCTAAAACAAAATGGCCAAAATGGTTTAATAGATCAATTAAAAAAAATATTCAGTGAAAAAAGGCACTTTTCAGGGTGTTTAAAAGGGACCAAAAACAATGTACACAGAAAGAGTACTTGGAATTGCAAACACACATCAAAAAGGAAGTTAGAAAGGCCAAGAGAGAGATAGAAATCAGTATTGCAAAGGGGGCTAAAACCAATTCCAAAACGTTTTTCCAATATTATAACAGCAAGAGAACATTCAAAGAGGAGGTTAAATGTCTAAGAGACACAAATGGCAAAATCATAGATGAAGAAAAAAAAATAGCAAATATATTAAATGATTACTTTTCACAGGTTTTACAAAGGAGGACATGGACAACATGCAGAAATGTTGACCTGTTCCTATCCAGTTTTAAATAACTTTAGCATAACAGAGGCAGAAGTGTTAAAGGGACTAGGAGCTCTTAAAATAAACAAATCCCCTGGGCCGGATGAGATCCTCCCAATAGTACTCAAAGAAATGAAAGAAGTTATTTACAAACCACTAACCAAGATCATGCAAAAGTCTCTTGACACAGGGGTTGTACCGACAGAGTGGAAAATTGCAAATGTAATACTGATCCACAAAAAGGGAGACAAAACCGAACCAGGTAACTACACACCAATAAGCCTGACTTCTATTATATGTAAACTTATGTAAACTATAATAAGATCTAAAATGGAAAATTACCTATATGGTAACAATATCCTGGGAGACAGTCAGCATGGTTTTAGGAAAGGGAGATCATGTCTAACTAACCTGCTTGATTTTTTTGAGGATGCAACATCGACAATGGATAATTGCAAAGCATACAACATGGTTTATTTAGATTTCCAGAAAGCTTTTGACAAAGTCCTGCTGTGACGGGGCACTGCCCCGTCTTTATGATAAATGTTGGGACTGGCAGGGAGGGGGTTAAAATTCCTCCCTGCCAGAAAAACATGTGAGAATGTGGCTGGAGCCCTAATTGACTAATCAGTAATTATTGAATAATTGGGCTCCAGCCACAGGGGATAAAAGCCAGGGGAGAGGCCCTGGCTAAGAGAGGGAGAGTAGGAGAAAGAGAGTTCCAGAAGAGGAGTGTTTTGTTTGTGCTGTGTCTTTGTAAGTTTTTGGTTCCAGTGAAGGCAACGCCCAGCCTGGAAACTTTATTTTGTAAGTTTTTGTTTTGTGTTTGTATTTTGTGTTTAAATCTCTTTGTTTGGCCCTTGTGCTTGTTTATTTTGTATTTTTGTTTATTAAAAACTTTATTTTTGAACTTTCATACTGTCTCTGAGTCTCAAACCTCGGTCCATCCTGTCACATTTGGTGTCAGAAGTGGGATTGCGCCACCTGGAGCCTCAGAGCAGTAATTTTTTTTTTTTCTTCTTGAATTTTGGGAGTTTTTCTTTTTTTTTTTTTTGGAAAATGGGGAAGAGCAGACAGCGGCAAAGGCAGGAGAAGCAGCAGCCGAAGAAATGTAGGCTGCTGCAACAACAGCCACCCCAGCTGGAGGACCCAGCCAGTCTTTTCCCCTGGTGCTCCTGGTGCGGGAAGGAGGATCATCGGTGGAGGTCCTGTCCAGATGGGCTACCAGCTGACTGGTGTGGGTACTGTGAGGTGGATGGCCACAACTGGGCAGGATGCCCCCACAATCGGGACCAGGAGCAGCTGCAAACCCCGTCCTCGGCAGCCACCCCACCACTTCCTACATCACCGCCTTCACCACCATCCCAGGAAATATGGGACTGGTTGATGCACCCTGAGGCGGACCTCTTCCACGACCTCCCCATAGTTATCAACACGCTGTGGCGTCGAGATGGGGGGATGTGGGAAAAGTGGGAGGAACAGCATCACCCGGCGTCCTTCGCAGAGCTGGCCCTGATGGTCGTTAATTACCTGGCGGTAGATATGGGAGACGCCCCAATCATTCCAATAAAGAAGGTGGAGCTGTCGTCCCGAGAGCCAGAGAGGGGTGAGCCATCGTCCCGAGAGCCAGAGAGGGGTGAGCCATCGTCCCGAGAGCCAGAGAGGGGTGAGCCGTCGTCCTGAGAGCCAGAAGGGGAGGAGCCGTCATCCCGAGAGCCAGAGAGGGGTGAGCTGTCGTCCCGAGAGCCAGAAGGGGAGGAGCCGCCGTCCCGAGAGCCAGAAGGGGAGGAGCCGCCGTCCCGAGAGCCAGAAGGGGAGGAGCCGTCGTCCCGAGAGCCAGAAGGGGAGGAGCCGCCGTCCCGAGAGCCAGAAGGGGAGGAGCCGCCGTCCCGAGAGCCAGAAGGGGAGGAGCCGCCGTCCCGAGAGCCAGAAGGGGAGGAGCCGCCGTCCCGAGAGCCAGAAGGGGAGGAGCTGCCGTCCCGAGAGCCAGAATGGGGGCCGCAGCCGTCGCCCAGAGAGGGGGAGTCCGAACGTCCACAGCCCGAGAGGGAGGAGCCCGAACGTCCACAGCCCGAGAGGGAGGAGCCCGAATGTCCACAGCCCGAGAGGGAGGAGCCCGAACGTCCACAGCCCGAGAGGGAGGAGCCCGAATGTCCACAGCCCGAGAGGAGGAGCCCGAACGTCCACAGCCCGAGAGGGAGGAGCCCGAACGTCCACAGCCCGAGAGGGAGGATCCCGAACGTCCACAGCCTGAGGGGGAGGAGCCCGAGCGGGAGGAGTCGGTGCGTCCACGGCCCGAGCGGGAGGAGTCGGTGCGTCCACGGCCCGAGAGGGAGGAGTTGGTGCGTCCACGGCCCGAGCGGGAGGAGTCAGTGCGTCCACGGCCCGAGAAGGGGAAGCCCACAGGCCTAGGGCTGAAGGGACCTGTAGGGGAAGAATACAGGCTGTTCCCGCCTCCGCCAGCAGAGGGAGACGAGTTGCTGTTCCCGCCTCCGCCAGCAGAGGAAGACGAGCTGCTGTTTCCGCCTCCGCCAGCAGAGGGAGACGAGCTGCCGTTCCCGCCTCCGCCAGCAGAGGGAGACGAGTTGCCGTTCCCGCCTCCGCCAGCAGAGGGAGACGAGCTGCCGTTCCCGCCTCCGCCAGCAGAGGGAGACGAGCTGCCGTTCCCGCCTCCGCCAGCAGAGGGAGACGAGCTGCCGTTCCCGCCTCCGCCAGCAGAGGGAGACGAGCTGCCGTTCCCGCCTCCGCCAGCAGAGGGAGACGAGCTGCCGTTCCCGCCTCCGCCAGCAGAGGGAGACGAGCTGCCGTTCCCGCCTCCGCCAGCAGAGGGAGACGAGTTGCTGTTTCCGCCTCCGCCAGCAAAGGGAGACGAGTTGCTGTTTCCGCCTCCGCCACCAGAGGGAGCCGGGCCGCCGTTCCCGCCTCCGCCACCAGAGGGAGCCGGACCGCCGTTCCCGCCTCCGCCACCAGAGGGAGCCGGGCCGCCGTTCCCGCCTCCGCCACCAGAGGGAGCCGGGCCGCCGTTCCCGTCTCCGCCTCCCGAGGGTCCTCTGCTGCTGCCGTCGCCTCCCGAGGGTCCGCTGCTGCTGCCGTTGCCTCCCGAGGGTCCGCTGCTGCTGCCGTAGCCTGGGGTTGCCAGGGATCCTGCTTCGCCTGGGGTCGCTACACTATGGCCGGAGCCCCACGGAGGGGAGTTGCTGGCCATGAAGAGGGGGAGGGAGGTCAGGAGACCAGCTCCCCCAGCTGCACTTTCGCGGCAAGATGGTGTGTGGCCGGAGCCCCGGAAGAGGGAGCTGCTGGCCACGAAGAATTGGGTGGTGCCGGACGTCCCACCATGGCCACCCCCATGGACACTGTGCTTCCCCCTCTTCCGGAACTGAGACTGAGGGGGGAGGTGGCCATTTAGGCCATGTTGTGCTTGGCACAAGGGGGGGGATATGTGACGGGGCACTGCCCCGTCTTTATGATAAATGTTGGGACTGGCAGGGAGGGGGTTAAAATTCCTCCCTGCCAGAAAAACATGTGAGAATGTGGCTGGAGCCCTAATTGACTAATCAGTAATTATTGAATAATTGGGCTCCAGCCACAGGGGATAAAAGCCAGGGGAGAGGCCCTGGCTAAGAGAGGGAGAGTAGGAGAAAGAGAGTTCCAGAAGAGGAGTGTTTTGTTTGTGCTGTGTCTTTGTAAGTTTTTGGTTCCAGGAAAGGCAACGCCCAGCCTGGAAACTTTATTTTGTAAGTTTTTGTTTTGTGTTTGTATTTTGTGTTTAAATCTCTTTGTTTGGCCCTTGTGCTTGTTTATTTTGTATTTTTGTTTATTAAAAACTTTATTTTTGAACTTTTATACTGTCTCTGAGTCTCAAACCTCGGTCCATCCTGTCACACCTGCATAAAACATGTAGAAAACAGAAAGTACTGATTAGAGGAGAAACCTCAAAATGGAGCGAGGTAACCAGTGGTGTACTACAGAGATCAGTATTAGGTCCTCTGCTATTCCTAATCTACATTAATGATTTAGATTCTGGTATAGTAAGCAAACTTGTTAAATTTGCAGACGACACCAATATAGGAGGAGTGGCAAACACTGTTGCAGCAACAAAGGTCATTCAAAATGATCTAGACAGCATTCAGAACTGGGCAGACACATGACAAATGACATTTAATAGAGAAAAGTGTAAAGTATTGCATGCAGGCAATAAAAATGTGCATTATAAATATCATATGGGAGATACTGAAATTGAAGAAGGGAACTATGAAAAAGACCTAGGAGTTTATGTTGACTCAGAAATGTCTTCATCTAGACAATGTGGGGAAGCTATAAAAAAGGCCAACAAGATGCTCGGATATATTGTGAGAAGTGTTTAATTTAAATCAAGGGAAGTAATCTTAAAACTTTACAATGCATTAGTAAGACCTCACCTGGAATATTGTGTTCAGTTCTGGTCACCTCGTTACAAAAAGGATATTGCTGCTCTAGAAAGAGTGCAAAGAAGAGCAACCAGAATTATCGTATGCAGACAGGCTAAAAGAATTGAATCTATTCAGTCTTGAACAAAGAAGACTATGCGGCGATCTGATTCAAACATTCAAAATCCTAAAAGGTATAGACAATGTCGACCAAGGAGACTTTTTTGACGTGAAAAAAGAAACAAGGACCAGGGGTCACAAATGGAGATTAGATAAAGGTGCATTCAGAACAGAAAATAGGAGGCACTTTTTTTACACAGAGAATTGTGAGGGTCTGGAACCAACTCACCAGTATTATTATTATTATTATTTATTTCTTAGCTGACGCCCTTATCCAGGGCGACTTACAATTGTTACAAGATATCACATTATTTTTACATACAATTACCCATTATACAGTTGGGTTTTTACTGGAGCAATCTAGGTAAAGTACCTTGCTCAAGGGTACAGCAGCAGTGTCCCCACCGGGATTTGAACCCACGACCCTTCGGTCAAGAGTCCAGAGCCCTAACCACTACTCTACACTGCTGCCCCAAGTAATGTTGAAGCTGACACCCTGGGATCCTTCAAGAAGCTGCTTGATGAGATTCTGGGATCAATAAGCTACTAACAACCAAACAAGCAAGATGGGCTGAATGGCCTCCTCTCATTTGTAAACTTTCTTATGTTCTTATGTGTGTGTAAATTCATATTTAGGCTCATTTCTTTCTGTTATCTTGAAGATCTAAATAATTGGATTCCATGTGAAATCAATATGTGAATGAGCACATGTGATTATCTACAAACCTGTACCTGTAAATCAGGATAGAACGTGCGAAAGACCATCGTTCAGATTGAATTGTGTGCGGGATCGGACGTTGTAAAGGAGAGGTTCAGTATAGCTTACTGTCAGTGTGAGCGTGGAAAGAGGGGATCCTGACTGCCTGATGCCTTCTGATATAGGGTGAGAAGTTTTCTGAATAATCTGTGCTCACTATTCATTGTACAATTAAGAAATTGTCATATAACTGGTAGTTGTTAAGTTGACGCTTCAGAAATGAAAAAAAAAATGGAAAAAATACAGCAAAGAGCTGAAGGTACACCAGTGTCTAGACTAATTTGAGCTAAAACAACAAGCCAATAAAAATACAGCCAGATGACCTCACAAACAGAAATAGTGCTGCTGGTATTTTATTACCGTATGACAGCTTATTGTACCAGTAAAAACGAGGGAGAGGGAGAAACATGGAGTGAAGGTAGTTTTACTGTGAAATACAAAAATAGAGTAAAGGTAGAAGCTACACCAATCTGTGTTGGTTACAGTCTGGCACCATCATCAATCCAGCGTTTTTATATCGTATCACTCAATAGAACATTAATCTGGGTTTGTCCTATGTATTATTAATATATGGTATAATACCGTATTATACCCAATATATCATTTTATATTCATAACTGTCATGAAATTGTCTGAACAAATGTAACAAGCACCGTGAATATCTGAAAATGTATTCAATTAGCTGAATGAAATGGAATTCTCTGTGTAAAAAAGTGCCTTTCAGTTCTGAATGCTGTCTAGATCATTTTGAATGACCTTTGCTGCTGCAACAGTGTTTGCCACTCCTCCTATTTTTGTGTCATCTGCAAATTTAACAGGTTTGCTTACTATACCAGAATCTAAATCATTAATGTAGATTTGGAAAAGCAGAGGACCAAATACTGATCCCTGTGGTACACCACTGGTTACCTCGCTCCATTTTGAGGTTTCTCCTCTAATTCTTTAAGCATTACATAAAAATAAAAAACAATATTAATAGCGTTGAGGTAATAATCCCTATGTTTATACAATAGCACTTTAGCAAATGTTTAATATCAAAATAATAAGCGTAACTCAACTTTTGACCCATGTTTCAGCTCTGACCATACATCTCAGTGGAACATTATGACGTACTGTAGATACATAGGTAGATACTTCTACTCCTCACAATGGTCTGAACCCAATACTTTGAACTTCCTCCTACAGAAAAGATGTATGTGAACTGTTCATATTTAACACTATATAAACCAATGTTACGTTGTAACAAACACACCTTTAGCAAAAAAGCCAACTTTAATGAAAAAGTTACCTCCCTGAACTAAGTGCCGAAAACATTTAATAAAGGGGGAAAGGCGGGTCAACAGCGCAAAAGGATGCGGGATCTTTAAGTTACAAATACAAAACAAAAGGAACAATAATCGATCATTTAAACCAGACAATACATTTTCTGATTCTTCATAGGCGAACACACACACACACACACACACACACAGCGTGTACAGACAGACAATGAGCCCTTCAGCCTTGATCAACACAACCAGGTATACTGAGCAGTAATTAAAGTCCTGAACAGAGCAAAACCACAGAGAAGAAAAGAAAACATTGCATCAAAACAAAGTAGCAAATAAAAAAAAAAAAACAATCCAGTGAAAAAAATGAATGGAAACGATCTCACCACTCCTTGAAGAGTCCTTGATCCAGCGATGAATGAAAGAGTCCAGCCAGTCCAAACGATATCCAGGAATCCTTTATCAGCTATGACAATTTAACCAACCCACCAAACATTTAGCATTCATATGATCTACCTCAACATCTACCTCCAAGGAAGTAAAGAAACAATCTTCCAAACTATGATCAATAGAAATTTAGTTGTGCAATAAAAAAAGGTTTTTCTTCTAGAAACAGAAAAGGACTGTATGCATATATCATGACAATATTTCCCAGACAGTAAAAAAAAGTTCTGGACAAAAATGTATGTTTCATTAAACAGCTGAACGGTTATTTTACAGGCCAGTAATGGCTTCAAGTGGTTTTAATCTCATTCCTCCATCCCCTCACATATCTTCTGTGGAACAAGCAAACAATCTTCAAGTTTTTTTTATTAAAAAGAAAATTAGTTTTGCAACCAAAACGGTTTTGATTTTCTTATAGATTAAAAAAAAAAACAGAAAGGGCTGTAAAAGTTATTTTTCTTTTTCTTCTAAAACCTTTTTTTTAAATCATTTTCAACGTTGCTGCAGTACAATCTACCGTCAGGTATTGGTAACTTAGCTTGCTGCAATCCATTTCAGAGTGCAAACAGGTGTGTCTTTCTTGCAATAATTGCCTAAATTACTACCTTCTTACATTTTATCCTAATATAACTAATAAATGACACAAAAAACAGCCTCAAGGGTCTGCCACCTACTTTTCAGTCTTACAAAATAAGTACAAATGCTGATTGGCTTGTGTTGAGGTAAGATGGGTGTATTTTGGCACTCCTAAATGCACGCCTCCTCCACTTGAACCTCATTTAAGGAAGTACATATTGGCTGCCAGTCACCCATTGAACCAATTGCTAATAAAAACATCTCTCTCGTGAACAGAATATACAACAGCTATTTTCTCTTTACTCTCCAGTAAGTATTTATTTCATATTCTTGATAATAAACTGGTGCTATGTTTTACTGTATGTGAAGGGAGCTTAATGGGTTGATTTATGTTGTTTTTATATTTTATCTTGACTTTTATACCTTTATTTCAAGATATCCTTTACCTTTATCTATGCCACCTTATTTTTTAATTATTACTAAGTGTGAAATATTATTTTTTAACTTATACTGAAACAGACTGAATGTTGGTGTGAGGGCCCTGGAGAAGAACTAGAACAGTTGCAAGGCTCTTTTTAGAATTCAGCTAAACACAAGGGCTTTGATGTAAATAAATTGCTAGGCAAATGTGCTGTCTGTAACCAAGGTACAAGGAAATGGTAAAGAAAACTGGACTAACAAAGCTAAATGTCCCTTCTGGAGTCTGTAGCACATTGCAAACTCATTATAATAGTGATTGAAGGTGTTAACCAACCAAAACAGAGTATACAGTATCAAACCAGACTTTAATTTGAATATTTTTCTGAAGCAGGTGTATTTTAATTGGAAAGTTAATTAATATATTTGTTAAAATGCATGAGAATGAGTGTTGTTCTATAGCAAGTTGAGTGACTCTCTCACCTTCCAACGCGTTGTGTCTTTGTACGGAAGCGTATTGGTGCCACAGAGAGTAAACATTCTTTTTTTTCGAGATAGGCATTTCATGAAAATGGAACAATAACCCCAATTTACCAGGCTTCATTAATCTCACCAGGAGAGGATCAAGCATAGATAAGTTGTCAGAAGTCAGATTCTACATTTGCCTACCTCTGAACCAAAAGGGATTTTTTTTATTTCTGATGTACTAGATATATTATTGTTTGTTTATTTAGCAGACGCCTTTATCCAAGGCGACTTACAGAGACTCGGGTGTGTGAACTATGCATCAGCTGCAGAGTCACTTACAATTATGTCTCACCCGAAAGACGGAGCACAAGGAGGTTAAGTGACTTGCTCAGGGTCACACAATGACTCAGTGGCCGAGGTGGGATTTGAACTGGGGACCTCCTGGTTACAAGCTCTTTTCTTTAACCACTGGACCACACAGAGAATAAATTACTGTTATTGCAGCTAACACTAATTTATTCTCTTTATTCCATGTGGATTTTGCTTCCCTAGGAATAGTTGTTTAAATAAAAAATCTGAAAAGAATGCTATAAATTAAAAAAAGATTAGTCAAATTACTGTATATACATATAACTTATTGCAGAAATGTACAAATTTCCACACATTGGGGTATGCAAACTTTTGATGATGACAACAGCAGTGTGGAGTAGTGGTTAGGGCTCTGGACAGGGCAGCAGTGTGGAGTAGTGGTTAGGGCTCTGGACAGGGCAGCAGTGTGGAGTAGTGGTTAGGGCTCTGGACAGGGCAGCAGTGTGGAGTAGTGGTTAGGGCTCTGGACAGGGCAGCAGTGTGGAGTAGTGGTTAGGGCTCTGGACTCTTGACCGGAGGGTCGTGGGTTCAATCCCACATGGGGGACACTGCTGCTGTACCCTTGAGCAAGGTACTTTACCTCGATTGCTCTAGTAAAAACCCAACTGTATACATGGGTAATTGTATGTAAAAATAACGTGATATCTTGTAAAAATAACGTGATATCTTGTAACAATTGTAAGTCGGCTAAGAAATAAAATAATAATAATTAAGTTATGAACAGTGACAGATTCTGCGCTAATCTGGGCCTTAATTGGCTGCTTTTAATTAAAAATACACTTGGTTTCAAAAAGTTTGGAACTTGTCAAAAAGAGCAAACTGAAATGTTAAAAAATCATAGTCATCTCACCTAGGCTGAATTTTTTTTTTTTTTTTTAAATATATAGATATCGCTTCCAAAATTCAAATGCACTGAATTTACATTGGTGTAGTCTAATCCTGCGCCGGTGTCAATTTTAAGAAAAAGTTGAAATAAGTTTAAATGCTGCAGACTGATCTAATCACAGTTCAATACATTACCTGCAAAAGATTGATGAATACAACTAATTAAACAGAGTACATTACAGGGTAATTACTACAAATAACAAGAAAAAGTCCTATCTACCTGTAGCAGGGCGGTTGAAAGCCCTGCTGTTGAAATGTATTATTATTATTATTTGTTTATTTAGCAGACGCCTTTATCCAAGGCGACTTACAGAGACTAGGGTGTGTGAACTATGCATCAGCAGCAGAGTCACTTACAACTACGTCTTGCCCGAAAGACGGAGGTTAAGTGACTTGCTCAGGGTCACACAATGAGTCAGTGGCTGAGGTGGGCTTTGAACCGGAGACCTCCTAATTACAAGCCCCTTTTCTTTAACCACTGGACCACACACCCTCCTATTATTTGTTTATTTTTAGAACGGGGTCTCCCCTCCGCCCCTGTGCAGTTTATTATTTTGTATTTGTGGTTTATTATTATTATGATTTAGTTATTGTGAAAATATGACGGTGTGCGCCGTGTTTGTTATTGTTATGGTTTATTCTTTTATAAATTTGACGGCGTAGCCGAATGTTTGTTTTTGTTTGGTAGTGTGGATGAGAAGCCCATCCACGGTAATTAAAAACCTTGTGTAGAAGGTGGCCATCTCCCAAATTAAGTGATTAATTTGTTGCTAATCAGGAGATGGTCACCTGCATAAAAGCCTGCAGCTCTCTACACTCAAGGTGGGTGTTAGGAGCGAGAGCAGCGAGAGAGAAACGAAATGAAACGAAAAAAAACATTCGGCTACGCCGTCAAAGCCGTCATATAGCATTCTTTTCAGAATTTTTATTTAAACCACCAACTATTCCTAGGGAAGCAAAATCCACATGGAATAAAGAGAATAGATGAGTGTTATTGTAGAGCCCCTCAGCTTTAGAGACGTAACAAGTAGGGGAAGACACAAATATTTGCCATATATTGTCCCTTTCAAGTGAAGACAATGTAGCTTTGCTGTTCCTAGCCAGATCATTTATTATTACAAAAAGAAGAGTGCTGCACAATAGCTGCAGAGCATTTATCAGGAAGTACTGTAAAAAAAGGAAAATAAATAAAATATAACATTTGTTATTTTTCACCACCAACGGGGAGACACAACGCCTGAGCCACTAAAGTGAGAACTGTACCACACCCAGCCACTCTGTGCACCAGAGCTCAGGATCAATGTGCATCTATTCAGGGATGCCAACATAGAATAAGATAACTGTGAAAAGGTTGCAAACCCAGCCAGGTGGTGCAGTGGCAGAATGGAAACTCGGAGGCAGAACCTTGCAATTAAGTTCAGTAGGACTGTGGCAGGAGGACAGCTGATAGCAGTAATTCGTCCTCCTGACCACTGGCAGCATGAGAGAGCAGGCAGCAACAACAGCGCTTTTCAGTGTGCGAGACCTGTTTGTTTTGTTTATTTATTTTATTTTCTACCCGGGCTTATCATAGTTGATATTCCCGGGGATTCTTTTTGTTAGTTTATTTGTGAATTAATAAAACCCTGCCCAGCCCTGCCTTGCTGGTGCACAGGTCCTGCCTGTCTGTGTCGTCACGTCTGGTCCCACAGGCGCTACACCCACCAATCCCCATCACAAGGATTTCAATTACACAAAAATAGATGTTAAAACTTCATGCTGATTTGAACTCAGCTCTCACCAAGATAAGCACCAACTAAGACATAGCTTTACAGTAAACTAATGTGATCCATATGTGTCTCCATCCATTTGTGCTTCCTTCCATATGATGATGTAGATATCCTTCTGTCTGGTGTTGATGGCTGAAGTGTAATGCTGACTCCAGGGATCAGCTTATTGCCTCCCTAGCGCATCAGCACACACAACGGCTGCGATGCTGGCTCCGGGGATCAAACCACAGTGCGGTCTCCCTAGCGCATCAGCATGACAACCGTCTGGATTGAGCTAAATCGGGTACATCTCTGGGGTCTTCAAGTGGGCACGTTCCATCCTCTGTGTTTCATCGACTAGCCCACGACACCTCAAGAGGGCTCGACGGTGATTCTGGCGTCCCAGCATCACCCCCGTCCGTCCCCCACTCAACTTAGCCCAGCTTACTTACCCAGCGTTTCTTTCTATTGTGCTTGAGATCCCCAGCCAGAATCTTTGCGTCTCAACCACAGCCAGTTGCTGCTCCTCTCTGCTGCTTCAGATAAGTTCTTCAGTGTGCGACACAACTCTTGACCACTGAATCCGACGTCTCTGAGAAACCGGGTTGTAGAGTGTGCCACAAATCCTCGACAACCCAGTCTTTCCATCCTCGCTGTTCTGCTTCAGTGGCTAGTTGAGCATACCGCAGTTTCTTCCTCTCATACGCCTCATCTACAGCATCCTCCCATGGCACTGTTTACTCTACCAGGTGAACAAGGCATGCTGATCCAGACCACAAGACAATATCTGGTCGAAGGTTAGTGGTGGCAATCTCAGGTAGAAAAATAAGCCGTTGACCAACATCTGCCAGCATTTTCCAGTCTCTAGCAGCTTCCAGTTGTCCTGGGCGAGGATTGGTTTTAATTCTTTTTCTTGGTGGTTGCTCTCCTGGGTGGAGGAATGTTGTCTTTTGTGTGTAATGTTTTGATGGAACAGGTGGCAACTTATTGGTCATGTTACGCTTGTCTTCCAATGCTAAGGCCAAACATTGCAGCACCTGGTCCTGGCGCCAAATAAACCGTCCTTGGCTAAGAGCCACCTTACATCCTGTCAAAATGTGCCTTAATGTTGCAGGTGATGAACACAAAGGACATGAGGGATCCTCTCCTACCCAGAGGTTTAGGTTCTGTGGTGATGGGCGAACATCATATGTTGACCTGATGAGGAAACTGATCCTGCTCTGTTCCATTGACCATAGGTCTTGCCAGCCAATCTTGCGTTGTTCCACACTCTCCCATCTCATCCATTCTCCCTGCTTGGCCTGGGAAATGGCCTTTATACACCTCATCCTCTCCTCCTGCTTTAACATCTCGTTGACTACCAGCTTCCTCCGTTGAGCTGGGGCTGCCTTGTGCCATGTAGGAAGAGCTGAACTGAGACCAAGACCCCCTCTTCCATGCTGAACTTGCCCCATGATATCACCAATTCGAAGGGCAGCCTTTGCATCCTCCACAGTTTTCTTTGCATCCCACTTTCTTCCAGTTTTCAATACAGGTGCTGCCTCCCTTACGCATTTGTCGCGTGACTCTACTAATGTCATTTAGTTGCAGTAGTTGTTAGTTGCAGTATTTCTTTACCATAAAGTCCCACTCTGCTGAGGCAGTGTGGCACTCCCAACCATCTCCTGATGTATGAACTGATTAAAGCTTCCAGCTTCTCTACTGTTGTCAAAGAAACATCGTACACATATTTATTCACTAACAAAATTAAGCTTTCAAAACAAAATACAAAACAAAAAGGTTCAAACAATCAAATGCAAACAACATACCATCACCACAGCCTGCTACTCCTGTATCCCTCTGCTACACACCAAACAAACCTCCCTTTAATAGGATGCAGCTGGGCATTCAATCAGGGATAGAGCTGGAGATTAACCCCATCCCTGCTAAACACACACACATGCATATTTACAGGAAAGTGGGTGGTGGTTTTCTTTATCAAAAACACTTACATACATTTTCTTTTACTCTTTTTAGGATACCAAAGAAAACAAATGAAACTTGAAAAGCCAATGAATTGGAAACCATGTATTTTCTTACTGTTTCTACTATGTATCTTCATAATGTCCTTCTTATATGGAGTCATTGAAATATTTAATAAACAGCAAATCCTGAAGATGGATCAATTAAAATCAAGTTCCAAATCAACAATGACCACTATTAGAAAGGATCAAGGGATATGGACTGTAAACTCACTTGGCCGTCTTGGCAATCAAATGGGTGAGTATGCAACTCTGTATGCCTTGGCTAAGCAAAACAATCACCAAGCATACATACTTCCAGAGATGCATGAGTACTTAGCACCAATCTTCAAGATCACTTTACCTGTGCTTCATAGTAAAATGAACACAAACATACAATGGAAACATTACTGGCTCCATGACTGGATGTCCAATGAGTATTACAACATTCATGGGGATTATGTGAAGCTAACAGGCACTCCTTGCTCTTGGACCTTCTACCATCATATTAAAGAAGACATCCTTAGGGAATTCACCTTCCATGATTTCCTCAAAGACGAGGCCAACCGGTACCTGGAAGGTATTAAAGGGAGTCGGGAAAATGTCACCTTCATTGCAGTCCATGTGCGAAGGGGGGACTATGTGCATGTTATGAGAGACTCATGGAAGGGAGTGATAGCAGATAAGGCCTACATTGATAAAGCCATGTCTTATTTCAGGAACAAGTATCAAGAACCTGTGTTTGTGGTAACCAGCAATGGCATGGAGTGGTGCAAAGAGAACATTGATGCTTCTAAAGGAGATGTGTATTTCTCTGGTGATGGAAATGAATCAAACCCAGCAAAGGACTTTGTTATTCTTGCTCACTGCAATCACACCATCATGACTATTGGGACATTTGGCTACTGGGCTGGGTACCTTGTTGGTGGGGAGACAGTTTATCTCTCCAACTTCACACTCCCTGAATCACCATTCCTGAAATTATTCAAGTATGAAGCTGCCTTCCTTCCTGAATGGCATGGGATCCCAGCTGACCTTTCACCCCTTCTGAATTCAATCAAACCATAGATCGATGAATTGCTCTACTTCACTTGTAACAATGAACAACTTGGCCAAAAATTAGGAGGACTCGCTGACAGCACGCCCTTCAGAGGACACGCATGCTTGCCTTCATCTCTCCCAAGTCAATACGGGAGCTGCAGCACTGAGACAAGGTCTTAAAAACAATTGGATATTCCAAATTGGGAGAAAATAGGTAAAAATAATTGCCAATTCCAAATTTAAAAATAAAAAAAGTTAAAACCAAAAAAGCTTGGAGAACAAAACAAGAGAGAATGGTATTCCATGCCAAACAAGGAGGCGAGTGAAATGGGGACAGTTTTGGCTGAATTCAGAAAACTCTGTAAAGATGTGAACACCAGCCTTCAAATAGTAGAAGAGGCTGAAAGCAGAATTAATGAAATGGAAGACAGCTGCATCAGTCGTGAGAGATTGTTAAGAAAGAAAAGCATCATTGATTATTGCAATTCAGTCTGATCCGCAGGATATATTACAATCCAGAACAATATTTCAAACAGTTTCTCAGATAACAAACATCATTGTACCACCTGAGCCATGCCTGATATGTCTTGGCGATATGTCTTTAGTGACAAATATGGGCATTGGGGATGTTTGATTTATTAAGATGGCACTAATAACAGCTGATAAATGTATTGCCCTTTGTTGGAAAAATGATAACTCCCCAAATATATCTATGTGGTTTGGGAATATTTAGTCATCTGTCCTTTGTGAAAAAAAATACTGTAGGATTTGCAAAAGGAACTGGCTCTTTGAAGAGATATGGGGTGGATTTATTAACTTCCTTAACTCCTCAACTTATTTTGCCACCACAAAGTATAGCTCCCTCCTGACCAGAGTTTATCCGCAGTCCAGTTATTTTTGTTATATATGTTATATTATATAACATATAATATAACATATATTATAGAACATATAATAACACAGCTCTTAAAATAAACAAATCCCTTGGGCCAGATGAGATCCTCCCAATAGTAGTCAAAGAAATGAAAGAAGTTATTTACAAACCGCTAAAAAAGATCATGCAACAATCTCTTGACACGGGGGTTGTACCGACAGACTGGAAAATAGCAAACGTAATACTGATCCACAAAAAGGGAAGACAAAACCGAACCAGGTAACTACATACCAATAAGCCTGACCTCTATTATATGTGAACTTATGGAAACTATAATAAGATCCAAAATGGAAAATTACTTATATGGTAACAATATCCTGGGAGACAGTCAGCGTGGTTTTAGGAAAGGGAGATCGTGTCTAACTAACCTGCTTGATTATTTTGTGGATGCAACATCGACAATGGATAATTGCAAAGCATAAGACATGGTTTATTTAGATTTCCAGAAAGCTTTTGACAAAGTACTGCATAAAAGATTAATTCTCAAACTGAACGCAGTAGGGATTCAAAGAAATGCATGCACATGGATTAGGGAGTGGTTAACATGTAGAAAACAGAAAGTACTGATTAGAGGAGAAACCTCAAAATGGAGCGAGGTAACCAGTGGTGTACCACAGGGATCAGTACTAGGTCCTCTGCTATTCCTAATCTACATTAATGATTTAGATTCTGGTATAGTAAGCAAACTTGTTAAATTTGCAGATGACACAAAAATAGGAGCAGTGGCAAATACTGTTGCAGCAGCCAAGGTCAAATTTTCAATTTTGGATCTTATTATAGTTTCCATAAGTTTACATATAATAGAAGTCTGGCTTATTGGTCTGTAGTTACCTGGTTTGGTTTGTAAACCTTCTTATGTATGTTCTTATATGTTATTACTTTTAACAGGTTGTTTGGGTTTTTTTATTTTTGGTTTGTTTTTTGTTTAAGTACTGCATTATATTTCAGGAAGGTATGGTGGGAATCCATGTAGAGGAACTACTGTTTAACTTTTCTATTGTTTTTATAATTTTATTTTCTGTCATTCTACTGTGTTTTGGATAGTTTGTTTGTTGTTATATAGATAGATTTTTATTACAGAGTTTCCAAATGTGAGGAAGAATGACACAAAACTGACTTTAAAAAAAAGAAAATTGTGAATAAACTTGAAAGATGAAATACCAGAGCTTTTAACAGTTTGGGTATATTAGATGCTATTTTATCTGTTTCCTTACTTTTGTTAAGCGCTTTGTGATCATTTGTCTTTATTAATAAAGATTATTATTATAATAACACCCTGGAGTTAAAGTGTGCAATGTGTAGTGCAGTGCATGGCAGAGAAAGGAATTGGTTAGCATGGTAACACACTGATAAGAATGGTAAAGCAGGATATCAAAGAGGGTGAATCATTGGAAAGGCACAGTGTGAACATGGCAGGATATGAAAAGCATCCTCGTTTTCACCGAGTTTTAGGCTTCTTTCAAGGATCAGCAGGTGACAGCAGAGCATTGTTAAATGAGCACTCAGACAGACATGCTATTACTTAAGAGAAAAACCCATGCAAACTAAAGGGGCTATTCTGCAGGGGGATGGTTTCATGATAGAAAAATGTCACATCACATGCATCACAGGAAAGCCTTTTATTGCAAAAGTGTCAACCTTTCCTCATTTACATCTGAAGAGAAAACACTGAAACCACAGTTAAAGACTAGAAATCAATATTATTCATTTTTAGAGTAATATAGTCTCCGTCGCAGTCTTAGGTTTTTTGCAGACTGAAGCAGGTTTTCCTCAAGGATTTGCCTGTATTTAGCTCCATCCATTTTGCCCTTTACCCTGACAAGCTTCCCAGTCCCTGCCAATGCAAAGCATCCCCATATTGTGATGCTGCCACCACCATGCTTCACAGTAGGGATGGTGTTACCTGGGTGATGTCCTATGTTGGGTTTGCGCCAGACACAACGCTTTGCATTTAGGCCAAATAGTTCAATTTTTGTTTCATCAGACCACAGAATCTTTTGCCACATGACTTTTTGCAAATTCCAAGCGGGATTTTACATGGGCTTTTTTCAGAAATGGCTTCCTTCTTGCCACTCTTCCATACAGGCCAGATTTGTGGAGTACCTGAGCTATTGTTGACATATTGACAGTTTCTCCCATCTCAGACATGGAACGCTGTAGGTCTTTCAGAGTTGTCATTGGCCTCTTGCTGGCTTCTCTGACCAATGCCCTTCTTATCCAGCTGCTCAGTTTGGGAGGACGGCCTGCTCTAAGCAGATTCTGAGTGGTGCCGTATACCTTCCACTTCTTAATGATCGACTTGACTGTGCTCCAAGGGATATTCAATCTTGAATCTTTTAATAATCTTTTTATACCCCTCCCCTGATCTGTGCCTTGCCACAACTTTATCCTGAAGTTGTTTTGAAAGCTCCTTGGTCTTCAAGGTAGTATTTTTGCTTTGAATGCACAACCCAACTGTGGGACCTTACAGAGACAGGCGGTTTTAATCTGAAATCATGTGAATCACTTTATTGCACACAGATGGACTCCATTCAACTTATTGTGTGAGTTCTGAAGGCAATTGGTTGCACCTGAGCTTATTTAGGTGTGTCATAGCAAAGGGGGTGAATACTTATCTAATGAAGACTTTTCAAGTTTTTATTTTTAATTGATTTGTTTTTTCACCCCCCTCCCCCCATTTTTTCCCACATTGAATGTGTGGAGTAGGTTGTGCAGATCAGAAGAAAAAAATCCCATTTAAATGCATCAAGATTTCAGGTTGTAACACAACAAAATGTGAAAAAGTCCAAGGGAGGTGAATACTACCTATAGGCACTGTATAATCATCTTCATTCTGAGTAGCTCTACCCCACCTTTATCTTCTGATTTAAGAACAATGGGCTGGTCAGATGTTATGTTATACACACTATACTTTGTGTAACATGCAAATAGCCTCCCACACATAGAGACACGGAAGCACATATACAGAATTCTGACATAAACTGGAACACTTGGCTTCCAGTGAAAATCTGTTTACATCTCTTGATCACAAGGAAACTGCCCTGGTAAAAAAAAAAACACGCAGGGGCAGATTTGGAATGTAGACAAACAGGTAAAAATGTCACAATCTTTTTTTAAAGGTTAAGAGGAATTTATCTATTCAGGGCTGAACAGAGTGAGAAAACAATATTCTGTTTGTTTTGTCCTAAAGCCCTTGAAACTAATAATCAAGAAAACATTGCACTTTCCCGTTTATCACACTGCATGAAAAATATGATTAACTAATTGTGCAAACATATGGTAATAATATAGAAACTTAACGTTTAGAAAGATCACACATGTTTCAAGCCCATTTTTACAAATGGTTTACTAGACCAAGAACCTAATGGACGTGTTTAAGTCTATTTGGACCTAGGGTTTGCACAATAGTAAAATAATGGTTTACAAAGATTTGCATAAATTACAGTTTTACAAAGTGATACAAACTTATTCACACATTATGCTCGTATGGACATTAAGTTTAAAATATTGTAAACCTGCAATGTGTAAAATCCAGCCAAGCTTTTAAAAAACAAGTTATAAATGTTAAAATAAATAACATTTGAACACTAAAAGTGACTTTTAATTTAAAAAAAAAGTTTTATTAATATACACAGGCATAAAGACATACACATTGAGTCATACAGATATCATAAGCAAAAAATACATTATACTTTTCTTAATACATTAAATAAATAGTACATTAAAAAACACAAGCAAAATTACATCAAAAATACATACAAATTATAAGGCCTTCTATCATAGAAACTTTACTGCACCCCTCATGGATCTGGCAACTTAGGGATCTTTGACTTTGAAGATGAGGAACTGCATGAGTCCGGCTAGACTGTGCAGTGAAGTGGAGGGCCTTCTGTTTGAACGTGTAGTGGGCAAAGGGAATTGTAGGAACCTCTTTAAAAACCCCTTCCCGGTAAATGAGAGGCTGTTCCCTGAACTTAAAAGATCTACAGTTACTATATATGCGCTGGTAGATCCTGAAGATTGGGGTGGGCTGGAATCTGATTCTGTAAAATTCTGGTCTTTGAGGTGGGCACAATCAACCTGATGTATGTTTCTGAAACTGAAAACACACATTCAACATGCTCTGAACAAAGGGGAGAAACAGATAGGGAAATATTTTTTGGATGGCTATGCAGTTGTAGAAGGTGCTCATATCGCCTATGAATTTGCAGTGTGTTTTCCCATGGCTGTAACGTTTGTTATGACTCTAACGACTTTAATCTTTTAACTAAAGAATTATGCGGTGTGATGTTCCAGAATTTTAACGAGAAAGTTAAGATGCTGAAAAACGTCTACAAACTAGATCTAAGTGTGATGTGGGAGCATGAATGGACGGCTTTAAAAAAAAACAACAGAATCTTCAGGTTCATGCTTTTGTGAGTAAATGTTTTTCCACAGCTTATGAACCCTTGTGATTCCTTATTTGGAGGACGCACAAATGCTATTACGTTGCATTATGTGGCTAAAGAAAATGAGAAGCTAGCGTACTATGATTTCAAAAGTTTGTACCCCTTTGTCAACAAGACCAAGACATATCCCATTGAACACCCAAACATAATTTACCAGGACTTTGAGGAGTAATTATTTTGGTTAATTTAAAATAACCATGCTACCTCCTAGAGGGTTGTATTTTCCAGTGCTCCCCTCCAGAATCTACGGTAAACTCATTTTTACCCTCTGTCGTACATAAATCAGACCGGGCCTTGCACCCATAATGATGATGAAAGATCTTTAACAGGTGTGTGGTGTTCTGTGGAGGTATTCAAAGCTCTTGAAAAGGGGTATAAGGTGCCTAAAATACATGAAATATGACGTTTCCCTCAGATCTATGATACTCTCTTTACAGGGTATATCAACGCTCACCTGAAAGGCAAACAAGAGAGTTCGGGATGCCCTTAGCAATGTGTGGATGATGAGAGTAAAGAAAAGTACACCCGTGACTCTCTTCTCAAAGAAGGTATAGACCCTAAGAACATTACAGTGAATCCTGCCAAAAGGCAATTTCCTTAAATTCACTGTGAGGGAAGTGTGGGCAACATACTAAACCTTTATCCACAACTTTTGTTAGCAAGCCTGCAGATTTCTTTCAGTATGTGTTTTCTAAATGTTATAAGGTATCCCATTTTTGCTTTGTTGGGTACTTCGTTGGGTACAGGTTCAATGGCGATACACTTCTGACACGCACACCCCCCCCCCCCCTTTACAAAGGCTTGAAATGTATTTTTGTTTACGACTGTAAGTCACCCTGGATAAGGGTGTCTGCTAAGAAATATATAATAATAACAATAATGTGAGTGAGTTTGGGGTGTGGATTTGTGAGTGAATGAGTTTATGTGTGGAATGTGCCTGGGCTAATGAGGTGTCAATTACTCACTTAGCCCCGGCACCTGTATAAAAGGGGCGTGGTTGGGTGTGTTTGGTGGTTGGGTGTTTGGGAGAGAGCAAGGGTGGGTGTTTGGGAGAGAGCAAGGCTGAGTGTTTGGGAGAGAAAGTTTGTGTTTTTGTGTAGTTAGTGTTTTGTGTTTGTGTCATTTTGTTTGGCCATCGTGCCCTTTTGTTTGTTTCTTTGTTTTGTTAATTAAAGTCTTTATTTTGCCTGCACTTCCTGTCTCTGAGTCTCCTTACCCCGGTCAGCCTGTCACAGCCCGTTTAGAGCTGTATAATCTAATGGATTGTCTACAGAGACGATGCCTTTACCATGATACTGAAAAGGTTCACAAGTAAACCCAGGGATTGGAACCATTCGCTAGGAGACTATCTAGGAGAACTGACCAGTGAGCTTAAACCAGGCGATTACATTTCAGAATTTGTTTCGGGAGGGCCTTAAGCGTACAGTTTTAAATCAAAAGATCGTGAAAACATGTCTGAAAATGAAGGGTATTACCTTTATTTATGAAAACTCTCAAACCATTAACCCTTTGTGGTCCTATGTCGGACCTTGTCCGACATCGCAATTTTCCCTTTCTGGTCATCAAAAAGATGCAAAAAACAGGTCTCTAGTCATTTTTTCTCTGGAAAAAGCCGAGAAAACCATTCAATGGCCGGGTGAGACCGATAGGAGCTGAGAGAAGCCGAAAAAAGGGGCATATCTCATGAATACTGATAGATCCGACACCACATAGATAACACAGACATAAACAAACAAGATAGCTGCTTCTGCATCCAGCGCTCAAAGAATATCACAGACATTGGCAGAGCTTTTTTTAGATGTTATAGTAATAAAATAACAACTTGGATCGCATTATTGAGGAGTGTGGTGATAAAACGAGTGATCAAGAGATGATTTATCTGTATTTACTATTATTAAGAGATATTTGAAAAATATAGTGAACAAGGGGTGGGGCTGGGCTGGAGATGCAGTACCGAGTGTCCTGTTGATATGCAGTGCCTTTTAAACTTGTTTTACTGTGAAAAAAAATACTTTTAAACAGTGCGTCTAAAATAAACTGCGCGTGTGAAAATAAATTGGACCTGACGCGCCTGACACGCGCTGAATAAATGGACCGCAAAGGGTTAATCTTGCGTACCTGACTGATTTGACACAGAATTTTGTGAACCCTGACCGTGTCACCCCCTCCTGAAAAAATCTTAATTGAAAATACCCTGATTATAAATATGAAAGATTAGATTTTCAGCTCGAAAACAGACCATACCGGAAAACATTTCACATTTTGTATAAGAAGAGAGTGTTGAACTCTGACTACGCCAGTTTAATGACGGCGGCTTCGATGTGCATTTAACAGTTCCTTTTGCGGCAATTATCTCAGGTCCTTTGAGTTCAGGCAAAAGCTATTTTGTGAAAAAATGTTTAGAAAGCTCACACCAAGGAAGGTCTTCCGTCTGTCAATCAAAAAAGGCAGGACATCCTCTTGTCAAGCAAAAAAGGTACAGGATTTCCGGAGTGTCATAAATCAATCACTCAAAAGGGGGAGGGGTCAAGCTACTTGACAGATTCTACTCACAACGTTTTCCAGCCCACACAGCAGAGTCAAAACGCTCTGCAAGCACACACTTTTACTGAAACTTTGCCTCGGTGTTATTTTTGATCGTGGTCTGAATTGATGGAAGAAGCCATGGATTCCCAGAGGTTTTATTTCCCCTAACAATCTTGGGGGTTTTGTTTTTCCTCTCATAAGTGCTAATGGATCATATACTGTAAGCAACATAGTTAAAGTGCATTTCCAAGTTCTGAAATGTCAATGTTCTTAGGTTCTTAATAAAACTCTGTTGATGTCTAGCAGCACAAATAGCAGACTTTATTTGAAAGCAGGGTTTGGGAAAAGGGGGCAGCAGCTATTTTACGTGAGTTTCTCAGAACGAAAGCAGAATCTAAAAAGTCTGCAAATCTCCTGGCTCTCTGTGACTCAGAGAGATCTCTCAAAAGTGAAAATTGCGTTCACTTTGTTCATTTCACAGATTGCTTAGGTTTGGGTGCTGGGCTGGACCAGTCTAACATGTTCCTCATGTGCAGATTGCAACATGCTATCTGTCTGAAGTGGAACAAAATGTATGAAGCTGAGATCTTTCACTTTGAGAGTGTAGTTATAATTATTATTTATTTCTTAGCTGACACCCTTATCCAGGGCGACTTACAATTGTTACAAGATATCACATTATTTTTACATACAATTACCCATTTATACAGTTGGGTTTTTACTAGAGCAATCTAGGTAAAGTACCTTGCTCAAGGGTACAGCAGCAGTGTCCCCCACCTGGGATTGAACCCACGACCCTCCGGCCAAGAGTTCAGAGCCCTAACCACTACTCCACACTGCTGCCCACATAGTGGTAGTAATAAAAGAATAAAACACAGAAGGAATGACAAAGTCTTCTCGTGGGAAATCTTGAATAATTATTAATATTTCTTTCAGGCATGTGGTACAATGGTACAGAGTGCTAGGGTAGGAGAGTCAGTAGTACAGATTGCTATCTGATTTACAAACAGACGTGTGAACCCTGTCTGTGACCAAGAGACAAGGCACTGAGGCAGAGCTCAACACGACTTTTGAATCATGCCAAGGGCTTTGAAATTCTGGTTGAGACATGGTTGTTAAGTTCTGGTCAAGAACGGCTGTGGAGTCACGCTGAAGCCACTGGAACTCTGTTCCTGTGTTCGTCTTTAAAGGGATCCTGGCTTGGGGCTCGAGGGGGAGGTAGTGTTTGGTAGCTAGGAGTGGAGAACTAAGAATACATTTCATCACAAAAGGAGCCATAGCATGGCACGGTGGTTTGAAATGAAGCCGGGGGGGGGGACGGGGGGTGGGGGGGGGACGTATCGCTCTCCCGTTTATTTGTGCTAATTGGAAAATGACAGTGAGGTAATGAGAAGCCAGCCCTTATCCTGTCCAGCAGTCCTCCTCCTGGATTCCAACAGGATTTCAGTTGTTTCGAAACAAAGCAAAACAAAAGAACAGCCCCCATCTCCCCTACTTCTACTGCAGAAAGAAATACAAAATCTCAAAAGAAATGATCTGTGGTCTTGAAAACTAAGTGTATACTCTTTAATGCCACACAAATAAATAAACTCAACTCTTATATGAGCACCCGTGCTGCTATTCCTATGCAAGCGGTAAGGATAGCTTATCAAATGATTTGCTCTGCAGTGAACATTCATTCATTTATTTATTTATTTATTTATTTATTTATTTGGTTGGGAAAACGTACAATTAAAAACATTGTTGATTAAACAAGCGATGCATTGCACACCCGATTTAACCGAAGCTCATTTACATCGGTATTCCCAAAACTAAATAAAACAAACAAAACAACAATAACAATAAAACACAACAAAGAAATCAAACAGGGAGGGGAGCTAACAAAACGACAATAAAACACAACTAAGAATCCTAAAATAACAATAAAAAACAATTACAAACAATAAAATACAATAAAACAAATGGATTGGGACTAGACATGGTCACAAGCTAGTCCTGTTTTAACCATGTTTTCAGTTATGTTAAAAAGCTCTTGTATTCTGATATACTTTTCATGAAGTCCGGTAGCGTATTCCAGAACATGGCACCCTTAATTGAGAAAGCTGTTTGTGCAAATTTACAGCGACATCGAGACACTATACAGTCTCCTCTTATGATTGAACGAGTGACTCTAACAGCTTTTACAGAGCAGGGCTGAACAAATTCCCTTAGGGGCTGAGGGGCCAGTTCATGTAGAGACTTAAAAATCAGACATGCATTGGAAAAATGTATAAAATTAAAAGGCAAAAAAGTTATATTTTTTAAGAATGTGACAGTGATGATATTTTACTGGCTTTTTATCTAGAACTTTCAAACTTTGTTTGTATAAAGAGTGAAGTGGTTTTAACATAGTTGACCAAGCCTGTGACCATACAGTTATGCAGTAGGACATATGGGATAAAATCATAGAGTGCAAACACATCTTAGCATCAGTAGTAGATAAATTGTTTTGAACATAACCTTATTCTGAAGACTAACCCAGAGTCTTACTTGCAGTGGCAACACTAGGGTGCTGTAGTTTCTGCAATGGATCGCCTCAGGTGCATTGTCAAAATATTCTCCCACAATTGGCTCATTCCATCTCGTTACTTGATATCACAAGCCAAGGCATGCCTAGTCATTAACCGCTTACGCCGCCCTGTCCCGCGGGCAGAACATGGTACTGCAATTACACATCATATATCATAAATCATCTGTAATATAATTACAAAAGCAAAAGAGCAAGAAAAGCTGACTCAATATCAAAAATGTTGTTTTCCTACCGTCAAACAGCAAATTAATTTTCTGAATTCACCATTTCAGCGCTGAGATATCCCCATCGCAATGTGTCGAGTACTTCACATTTCAAAACAGCTCGGATCGAGTAGCTGTGCGTTTCGCTGCTCTGGCCTTACACCAATCTGTTTGACGGTGAAGTCTTCCTGATCACATTGTAGGGGAGGTCACAATCTTTCCAGTCATACCTTCACTTTGCTGCCTGAGAATGAAGTTGTGCTGGCGGACCAACAGGGGCTGTGGCCCACAGATTGGGAACCTCTGGATTAGATGACAAACGTTACATTTTTAAACAACAAAAAAAACACTGTCTGCAATATACTTCTAATTTTTGTAATTTGTTTACACAGGAGGAGCAGATTAAAAGCTACACGTATATAATATACACATAACAAAGTCCGCTGGCCTGACAAATAAGATGACATATGTCACATTTATAAACAAAAAATACTTTCTTAGTTTCTTAAAATCAAAATATTAACGCAATTCTAAAATCTTTTTCTAACGGAAATGAGAAAATAAAGCAATACATCCTGGGTTATTATTTGACACAAGTGTACATGGCTTGCACACTTACAGAAGAGGGTTTTTTTAGGGTGCATCGCAGTGCACTTCAGGTGCTCCCTAAGCATTGCGACACTAAACAAAATGGTTGACGGACAAAATAGTGCAGTACACTTTGTGATTTGGGACACAGCCTTAGTTTTGCGTATGATCAGCTGATGCTGCGCACTCAAGGCTGTCCACATACAAGGATAATAATGGGAGTTTGTTGTGTACTCGCTGTATCATATTTCTGTTTTGTGTTCCCTGATTAGTTCTTTTGTAGAAATAACATTTGCTGTATTTAAGGGTTATAAAAGTGTAGTTTTTTTACAAAACGGTATAACTGTAGCTGCATGTTCTTATGTAGTTATGTATTTATCTTCAGAATTTCCTCTTAATAATTGCTATTCTATAATCTGAATAATTCCACGATCCGAACACAACCTGGTCCCAGTTAGTTTGGAAACTAGAGGTTTTTGTAACTTGATACAGTACTTCTCCATAATCATTGCCGTCCTAAGTTAAGCTTACATTTTCAAAGTGGTAGTTTGTTTGAATCTAGGTGCAATATATTGATTTGATTATTTATACGGTACATCAAAAAACACAAATTCCCTTGTGAAAAAACATTTTTAAAAAGTGGTGTGCAAAAGTAAAAAAGTAGTGTGCAACATTTACGAGAATAGTGGTGAAACTTAAAAACGAGTGTGCGAACACAATAAAATGTGTGCCGGAAATAGAAATGTGTGCCGGAAGTCATTATCGTTTTTATTTTCCGGCTCACATTTTTTTGCTCACCATGTTTTTTTAAATGTTCACCCTGCCCTTCCGGGCCACCATAGATAAGTGTCTACTGCAGTGTTTACAATTAAGAATTTAAAGTTATATGGTGTTTTAGGGTTAGGCTGTTTTTTTTTTTCTATGAAACCTTTGTCACAACTATTTTGAAGTGTTGCATTTGGAGTTGCATGGTGCTGTATTGATGTTTGTATTGTTTCTGTGAAGATCGCTGCTTCCTGCTAATTTTGAAGTGTGTTATTTTGAAGTATATAAGGTTGTATTCATCTTTAAATGTTTCTTGTGGAAATCTCAATTTTCTTGAGCACTTAGAAGTGTTTGTATGAAAAGCGTTGTAATACTTTGAGCCTTAATGAATGTCTCTTGTGGATCATTGCTACCTGCTGCTATATTTTAATGTTTAACTCTGTACCAATAAAATGTCTTGTTACTTTTTACCTTGGTGCCGCCCTCACTTTATACACTTGCCTTCCTTGATTTTTAGAATAACCTGTTATTTATTTGGAGTTATACTAGCTTTAAATTGGCGTAGTCGTTAAACCCACTGAATTGGTCATTTAAAATAATCAATTAAATTAATGTTGATAACCAGGGTCTGTCTCCTGGTCCCCTGGGGCCGCTACATGAACCCCCCTCCCCCCCATGCCAGGATTGCAGTCCAGGGGAGACTGGGTCAGCTGCAGCTGCTATTCGCGCTGCTAACCCATTCCTCTCTGTCCCCGGCAGTACGGCATGTTGTTTGACGCGGGTTTGACTCACACCTCCCTCTTGGTGTACAAGGAGAACGGCACGGGTCTGGTCACTCAGATCTTGCTCTGCGGTGTTGAGGGTCACTATCTCAATGCTGTGGGCCTGTGTCGGCCCTGTGTTGCAGTTTCTATTCATTTCATTTGGAAGTTTTGTTTTAGCAGCGCAGTCTCCGTCCCTTAGTGCAGGGGTTCTCAAACTTTGTTTGTTGATGGACCCTTTTTTAAATGCAACATTAATCATGGATCCCTGTGACAGGCTGGCTCGCAGTGGTGACGTCACGGACCAGGAATTAACTGAAACCAAAACAATGGATGGGCGGGTGAAGCTGAATGCTATTGGAACTCAGCTGAATTTATTAATAAACAAAACAAAACAAAAGATTTAAACAAACAAAACAGAAACCAAAGGGCACGAGGGCCAAACGAATAAACAAAGACTGTTTAGCAGTCGTTTTTTTAAATGTTATTTTTCCTCGCTCTCGCTCTCGCTCTAACTCTCTCCCCGTACTCTCCTCTGTACACTCCACCCTGCAACATGGGCAGCTGCAGGTTCTTATACTCTGGCCGAGGGGTTAACTAGCTGTTAATTATCTTATTACCCCTCGGCCACAGTCTGCACGCGTTTGGTAAGGATGCATGACTGTCAGCCAGTTAAATAATCAGTAGCTGATCAGTCATGCATCCTCACGGGGTTTTTAAATATAAATAATAAAAGACGCAGCGTTTTTATCCGTGCCGCAAACAAAAATACAAATAATAATACATAGGGGCGGGATACTCCGCCACAATCCCCAACGGAGAAAAGTATATCAATGTACTTCTAAACACATACTGTGAATAATGCTGTAAGTAAAAGAGTACTTACAGATGTCAGTAAGGTGGGCCTGCTTATTTTTTTGTCAAACTTTCTGTTCTTCATTGCTTGGCATTGTCCCTGACGTCTGCAGAACTAACAGTAGTATGAGGACGTTTTAATTATATTTTATTGATTCAAATTAATATTATTTACTTTGATTAAGTTTGCTCATGCATTAAAAATTCCACTTACACCTGCCAAGTAGCCTACACATAGGTGAAAGTGTCATTTTGACTGAAACCAACAGGGGTTTGGGAGCCGCCTAGGCTCCCCCCAAAAACTATGGGGTTCCACATGATCTCAGATGCATTCTGAGCATTCACTGGACCACTTTCAGAATCAAATTTGAACTTAACTTTGACTCCTGCACCCACAAGCCACAACTCCTTATGTGATGTAAATCATGTGATTTTTGAAAATGTTAACATGCTGCCCTGAAACCATGCATTTTAAATATACAGTGCGTCAAAAAGTTAAGATGTAACATATCTGTAAGGCTGTTTTTTTTCTAATTAAGGGTTTGTGTGCTTATGCCCGTGTGTTATCTGGAAAAGTAAAAAATGTAAGGTGACCATATTTTGTAAACAAAATCCGGGGACACTCAGTTTTGGGAGCACAGCAAAGTAGCCAAGACTGACATGTATGTTGCAGAGTGTATCATGAGCAGGTTCTATTTTAACAGTTGCACGTATTCGTTACAAACAGAAAACAAATATGCAGACAATCTACTGAAACAGACACACACTGCGCAATAATTAAGCAGATTTTTTTTTTAAATTATCCCAACTAAACAAAACAGGCAATATGCAAAAGTCTACTTCTTCTGTTGCCTTCAAACCAAAACTAAGTAGACAGGGTTACACATGTGTAACGGATGTACAATGGATGTATTGTTTATTTTTTTTAATGTAATAAGATTGAGTTTTATTGTGTGATTTTTATTATTTTTACTGTTGCACTGTCCCTTTAAACCCCAGGGAGACTACTGGTCTCAATAGTAATTGCAGTGATAATTCGTAATGGGGGCCAGCTGTATAAAAACAGGTGGGGTTAATCAGCGAGAGAGCGACCGGGTTTGAGAGATTTGTGAGCTGAGAGCACGGGTCGGGGAACTACTGTTTGTTAAGGATTGTAACTTTTCAAGTGTAATACTGAGGCGCTGTGAATTGGCTGAAGCGCTAGAAGTTAATGGTAAACTCCTACTATTCATGTTGAATAGTTTGGTCTGCTCTATATTGGAGAGGTTTCAGTGAAGTATCCCCCGTCGGTCGCAATTGTATGGGGTTGATTTATAAAAGAGAATGTGCATTGTCTGTATTCTGAGTTGGTAATTATGATCCTGTGAATTTCGATGTAATTCTGAGCGCTGCATACAAACTTTTTTTTTTCTGTGTTATTGGTTGTTTTAGACTTTTAGAGTAGCGTCTTTGTCCTGATCACCCTAACTGTAATGGTGTATGTGTTTACAATGTATAGTTATAAAAGGCCTGTTAACTGTTGATTGCACACCTGCACTTTATCAACTTGTGTATTAACTAAAATAGCGGCTATTGGAGTGTTTAAGCATTAGGCATTTTTTAGGTTGCATGACGTTTTCTGTTTTTCTTTGAACATCACTGATTAGTTGTTTTTTTTTTTAGTGTGTTATTTAAAGTTTGTTTTGTTTGGAATTGTGTTGGTGGAAACCACTATTTGTTTTGAAGGCTGTTATTTAAGTGTTATTGTGTTGTGAATTATTTTTATTTAGAAGTGTTGGTGTGACATGACGTAGTTCAAAGTATCCTAGTGCTTAGGGTTTGATGGGATCGCTCTTGGTCAAATCTGCTGCTATAGTTTAAAGGGTGTTGCTATCAAATCTGCTGCTATAGGTAAAAGCTGTGATATTTTGTTTAAAAAAAATCTTGTTGTTTTTATACCTTGTTGTACACACTGTGCTGTCTTGATTTTTAAAGAACCTGTTATTTATTTGGAGTTATATCGCTACACATGGGCATACTGGGAACTTGATACAGCTAACCAGGACTAAAATCTAATTTTACTGACATACTACTGTACAGTATGCTGTTATGGGTTTTCATGTTATGTCAATTTTGATTTTAGAAAAAAGTTTTTTTCTAAAGACAAATCATTGTATTTTGACACACTTACATACGCACCAAGCACACAAGAGCATGTATTAAAGCCCATAACCCAGGCGTTTATAAAAAGAGACGAGCCAAAAATAGGATATTAAACCTAAATATTGTACTAATTACAATAAATGTTATAATGTACTGTGACAAACAGCGAATGAATCTGAATCAACAATCTCCCTCTCGACCTGTGACAGCACTGTACAGCAAAAACTGCGTGCCCCGTACTGAATGTTTCGGCAGTTTATTCCGGGGGCAGTCGGAAGCCGACCATTCAGGAATGGGATGGCGTCACGGTACCAGTTTCATTCAACAGTTTCATTCATGAATTGGAGGAGACGTGATTGAACTAGCTATCGGAGGGGGCGATGCTGAGGGTACTTTAGGGGGACGGTGGTTGATGGGAGGAAACGAGAACTGTTTGGAGCGAGAGGTAAGTGTTTTGTGTTTGTTTTGCAACCGTGTGTCTTTTGTCATTGCCAGAATAATTAAGCACGGATCTGGGAGCTGCAGCCCGGGGCCAGCGATTCACCCGGACTTCACCTCACCTGCACTTAACCAAGTATCACTGTTTCTAGCACCGCACCTGCACTAAGAGCACGCACTGTCCGGAGAGGTGTTTGTGGGTTTTGTGATTATTATTTCGGGACTGCAACCCCTTGTTTTGACGCTGTCGGTACCCATTGCTGGGTAGAGCCAGCTTTATTATTTAATATTTGGTCAAGAAATAAAAAGGAACTTGAACCGTGAACTTTGTGTTTGTCCTTGTCTGGAGCACCTGCATCACCCTTTCACTACACACTGCATCCCACACGTTCACATGTACTTACTCCTTCTCCATTCTCGTATAATCCTCATGCAGCTGTTTTTTTTTTTTTTTTTTTTTTTTTTTTTTCTTGTCATGCGATGCAGTTACCTAAACAAGCACTTTTTTAAGGTGTTTAGTATTTTTTCAGTCAAAAAATGTCCAATTCAGAACGCACAAACGATTGGACACAAGAACAACCTCTTAGGGGTGCGTTTGTAAAATCAGTCTGAGATTGTCAGAGTGCACTCTGGCCGTTCGTAAACTCTCGGAGTGCTCTTTGTCGTTCGGAAAACTTCGAGGAGAATCCTGTCGGAGGGCTCCGAGCACACTAGCCGCTCCAGCTTTGGAGCTGGATTGTCAGCGTTCAATTTCAAATGCGTGAAGGGCTTGCTGTGATGGATGCGGTTATGAAGATGCCATGGATACGATTTTACAACATGCACTGTAGTGCACATACAGGTTAAACACATATAAAATGCATACTGTGCGATAAATCAATACATTATTTTATTATAGTGATCAATTACTCCACTTTGATACATTATAATTGCAGGTCTTGTTAAATTGATATAATTTAATACTTCTTTGTAATTCTCTGGCATCCCTGGGCTGCTGTTTTTACAGCTTTCATACCAGTTAGTCTCCCGACAATGACTTTGTTTGATGTGCAATTTAGATAGCAAAATAACAAGGTGGGGGCACGTCCCCAAGAGGTGACTCGGATATGAATTGTTGTTATTGTTGTTTCTCTTCAGGCCTTCTCTGCGTTTTTCTACACGTTTGACTTTCTTAAGCTGCCTCCACGGTCCTCTCTGGATGTTACGAAGAAAACCACTGAAGAATTCTGCAAGAGAGACTGGAGCAGTGTGCGTAATCGGGGGTGGGGTGGGGTGGGGTGGGGCAGGGACTCACTGCAGAATCACACTTCAGAAATAATCCAAACCTCAGCATCAAGGCTATTGCATGGCTGAAGGATAGGGTTCTTATATACAGTTGGATATCTGTTCCATAAAACCTTTAGCTGATAAAACATTTGCAAGCTGTTCTTCTGGTTATCGTCCAGCTGAGTTGTTTGATCCATAACCACCCTGTGCTGAAAGTGCTGCATCTGTGTTTTTGCTGCAGCTGAAGACAGACTTTCCCCACAGAGAAGGAGAATAATCAGAGAGTACTGCGCCACCAGCTATTACATCACCACTCTACTGGCTGATGCCTACAAGTTTGACAACCAATCATGGAACAAGATCGTCTTTGAGAAGAAGGTGAGGGTGAGGGAGTTTCAGTCCATGCAGCGATCAAACCTCGCGCCAACAAACTAATAAACTGCAAGCGAAACAGCAGCAGCTTTTCTTCTTCAGACTTGAACCAGCTGAAGATCGTTCTAATGTTATCTTACTCTCTTTTGTTGCATCTCCTTCCGCAGGGCTGCAAAATAACTGGTGCTACGTGTTCCCCTCGTTCACTCGAGCCCTCCTCTCTTTCAGGCCGATGACACCGATATCGGCTGGATGCTGGGCTACACGCTGAACTTGACCAACCTAATCCCCACTGAGACCCCTGCGAGCTGAAAGGTCATGGCTACAGCGTGCGGGCCGCCTCGGTCTTCTTCATCGTACTGGTCATTGCGCTGAGCCTGCTGGCCCTGGTAGTGCAGTGCTACACTCAGTGCCGCCGCAGCTTCAACTCACACCAGTCAGCAACTGAGTCACCAAAAAGGGGACAGTGAAGAAGAGGAGGAGGGGGACGAGGTCTGGTTAATATAGAGGCCAAGTATGGATTTGTCCCCATCCTGGTTTTTGATGCTGAAATGACAGCAATGGTATGGGTACTTCAGCAAAAAAATTATTTTTACTGTATTTTAGTGGAGCTCTGTGCATGGCATAACATTTTATAAACTATCCTGTATCATTCGAAACTTAAGGATCTGAAATCTAAATACTCCATTTATGTCTTCAGTTGTACAGTGTATGATTACATTTTTTTATATAAATATATATTGTAGTATATTTGGATTTCTTGGTTTTGGTATGTTTCTGTTATATAGTGTTATATTTGTACCGGTTCAGAGGTCTCCATTGGTATTTCTGTTTTTTGGATATATATAATACTGTAGAAGTGCATCTATTTCCCCTAAGAGAACACAACTATATTACTCTAAAAATGAATGATATTGATTTCTAGTCTTTAACTGTGGTTTCAGTGTTTTCTCTTCAGATGTAAATGAGGAAAGGTTGACACTTTTGCAATAAAAGGCTTTCCTGTGATGCATGTGATGTGACATGTTTCTATCATGAAACCATCCCCCTACAGAATAGCCCCTTTAGTTTGCATGGGTTTTTCTCTTAAGTAATAGCATGTCTGTCTGAGTGATCATTTAACAATGCTCTGCTGTCACCTGCTGATCCTTGAAAGAAGCCTAAAACTCGGTGAAAACGAGGATGCTTTTCATATCCTGCCATGTTCACACTGTGCCTTTCCAATGATTCACCCTCTTTGATATCCTGCTTTACCATTCTTATCAGTGTGTTACCATGCTAACCAATTCCTTTCTGTGCCATGCACTACACATTGCACACTTTAACTCCAGGGTGTTATAATAATAATAATAATAATCTTTATTAATAAAGACAAATGATCACAAAGCGCTTAACAAAAGTATGGAAACAGATAAAATAGCATCTAATATACCCAAACTGTTAAAAGCTCTGGTATTTCATCTTTCAAGTTTATTCACAATTTTTTTTTTTTTTAAGGTCAGTTTTGTGTCATTCTTTCTCACATTTGGAAACTCTGTAATATAAATCTATCTTTATAACAACAAACAAACTATCCAAAACACAGTAGAATGACAGAAAATAAAATTATAAAAACAATAGAAAAGTTAAACAGTAGTTCCGCTACATGCATTCCCACCATACCTTCCTGAAATATAATGCAGTACTTAAACAAAAACAAACCAAAAATAAAAAACTCAAACAACCTGTTATAAGTAATAACATATAAGAACATACATAAGAAGGTTTACAAACCGAACCATGTAACTACAGACCAATAAGCCTGACTTCTATCATATGTAAACTTATGGAAACTATAATAAGATCCAAAATGGAAAATTTGACCTTGGCTGCTGCAACAGTGTTTGGCACTCCTCCTATTTTTGTGTTGTCTGCAAATTTAACAAGTTTGCTTACTATATCAGAATCTAAATCATTAATGTAGATTAGGAATAGAAGAGGATCTAGTACTGATTCCTGTGGTACACCACTGGTTACCTCGCTCCATTTTGAGGTTTCTCCTCTAATCAGTACTTTCTGTTTTCTACATGTTAACCAGTCCCTAATCCATGTGCATGCATTTCCTTGAATCCCTACTGCATTCAGTTTGAGAATTAATCTTTTATGCAGTACTTTGTCAAAAGCTTTCTGGAAATCTAAATAAACCATGTCGTATGCTTTGCAATTATCGATTGTCGATGTTGCATCCACAAAATAATCAAGCAGGTTAGTTAGACATGATCTCCCTTTCTTAAAACCATGCTGACTGTCTCCCAGGATATTGTTACCATATAAGTAATTTTCCATTTTGGATCTTATTATAGTTTCCATAAGTTTACATACAATAGAGGTCAGGCTTATTGATCTGTAGTTACCTGGTTCGGTAACTACAGATCCACATAGATATATTTGGGGAGTTATCATTTTTCCAACAAAGAGCAATACATTTATCAGCTGTTATTAGTGCCATCTTAATAAATCAAACATCCGCAATGCCCATATTTGTCACTAAAGACATATCGCCAAGACATATTAGGCATGGCTCAGGTGGTACAATAATGTTTGTTATCTGAGAAACTGTTTGAAATATTGTTCTGGGTTGTAATGTATCCTGCGGATCAGACTGAATTGCAATAATCAATGATGCCTTTCTTTCTTAACAATCTCTCCCGGCTGATGCAGCTGTCTTCCATTTCACTAATTCTGCTTTCAGCCTATTCTACTATTTGAAGGCTGGTGTTCACATCTTTACAGAGTTTTCTGAATTCAGCCAAAACTGTCCCCATTTCACTCGCCTCCGTGTTTGGCATGGAATACCATTCTCTCTTGTTTTGTTCTCCAAGCTTTTTTGGTTTAAACTTTTTTTATTTTTAAATTTGGAATCGGCAATTATTTTTACCCATTTTCTCCCAATTTGAAATTTCCAATTGTTTTTAAGACCTTGTCTCAGTGCTGCAGCTCCCATATTGATTTGGCAGCGATGAAGGCAAGCATGCGTGTCCTCTGAAGGGCGTGCTGTCAGCCAGGCTTTAAGATTATTATTTTTTATTTTCTTATACATAATTACAAAATATCACAATACAATGTACATAGGTGGTGGATGCACCTTTCTATTGGCATGGCAGTGAGGTCAGGTCCACAGCAGCTGGGAGGTAGATAACTGAGGTCCTTTCTACCGCCAGGTTATACAGAGGTAGGGAATACACACATCCTGAAATTACACTGACTGCACATATTCGACTCGGGAGAGAAGACGACTCATCATGCGCGTCCTCTGAAACACATGCTGTCTGCTGTGCTCTTCACACTGCAAGCCGACAGCGAAGCCAACCAGACCTGTCGCGTTGGAGGAAACACAGTTCTGCCAGCAATTCGCAGCCAACTCGCAGGCGCCTGGTCGCCACAGGAGTCACTGGTGCAATGTAGTGGTGAGACAAGGATTACCCTGCTGAGCTAAGCCCTCCCAACCCGGGCGGTGCTTGGCCAATTGTGCGCCGCCCCACCCCAGGCCACGGGCGGCGATGACATAGCCTGGATTCATACAAGCGACATTTGTACTGAAATTTCAAGTTTATTTTTTTGGCTCGATTTTATTTTTCACATTTTTTTTTTTAGATCTGTCAAGAACTTGTTGGAGGGACTTGGTTTGCGCTGTATGAAAAATACCACAATAAGCTGGCTCTTATACAGTACTATATACAAAACCCTGTTATGTAATTTTCATTCTAAAATAAAATTCAACGAATGCTCACTATTATCTTAAAACAAGCCTTTATGTAGGTTAATCCCAATGTGTAGTTTTCATTTTTATCTCTTGAGGTTAGAGATAAGTGTCACTATTTATTCTCTATATTATTATTTTAATTTTAAATCTCAATTAAAAAGTTGGTTTGGATATTAGGTTCCAACATCTATAAATGTATAGTTGTTTATTTTTTTACTAAAAATGTGATATCCATTAAAACAGATGCAGAGGTTGAGAAGGTAAATACATTAGAAATACAAAGGCTAACACACCAGGCACTCGAATGCACAGGATCTGAGAATGTCCAGAAGTTAACTCCTTTTGGAGACAGGTGATATCTGCACTGTCTGGGACAATTGAGAGAGACATACCATTAGATCCAGTTGTACTATTACCTAATGATGTTTCAAAACTTCAATTACTGGAGCGCCAGCGGAAAATTTGGCTTGCTGGTTTAACAGCGTCAAAGAAACTGATGGTAAACTGTGACTATTGTGATGCATCAGCTAAATTCTGTGTCCGTTTATTCGCAAGAAGACCGGGGGGGGGTGGGGAGGTTAGGAGAAGGGGGGAGGGAGATTAGGAGGAGGGGATGGAGGGAGATTAGGAGGAGGGGATGGAGGGAGAATGTAGTATGTTATGTAATAGTTTGTTTTTGTTCTGTGAAAACCAATAAAAATGTATCGCAAAAAAAGAAATACAAGAGTGTATTTCAGTGATTGCAAATGAATATTTGCACTGTCCAAGAAATCATTTAGTCTCGTTAGTTTAACAAAACGTATTAAGACGCGCCCAATTCTGACTAGTTACCTCTCATAATAAGGTGTTTTTCTGTAGAAACAAAACAAGTTAGTGACGGATAGCTAGTGACACATCCATTAAAAGTGCAGGATGCGCCCTATAGCTCAGTTATTGCTGGTTTAAATCCGGGCTATTCCACTGTCAGCTGTGGCTGGGAGTTCCCAGGGGGTGGTGCACAATTGGTTGGTAGTCTAGTTGACTGGTCCTTGTCTGACAGTGCACCAGCGACTCCTGTCACCTGATCTGTGTTGTCCTCCAGCACGATAGGTCTGATGGCTGAGCTGTGTGTTACAGTGTGATCTCATCAAAGTCAATGAGAAGAAACGAGAAGAAACATGTGTGCCTGTCTTAGAGGAGTTGCAGTAGTGCAGAGACAAGGTCTTAAACAACAGGATATTCCAAATTGGGCCAAAACGGGGGTAAAAACAATAATTGTTTTTAAAATAAATAATTAAAATAAATGAAGACAAAATAGGTAGAAAAAAGCCCCATTAGGTGGAGAAAAAATAGCCTTTCATGGAAATGAAACCATTTCCTACAGACCAATAAGCCTGACTTCTATTATATGTAAACTTATGGAAACTATAATAAAATCCAAAATGGAAAATTACCTACAGTATATGGTAACAATATCCTGGGAGACAGTCAGCATGGTTTTAGTAAAGGGAGATCGTGTCTAACTTACCAACTTGACTTTTTTGAGGATGCAACATTGAAAATGGATAACTGCAAAGCATACAACATGGTTTATTTGTTTAAGTATAATTCAAGAACAATCCCCAATGCCTTTTAAAATAAAACCATTAAAAACATACACACATTAAACTAACATTAAATCAAATGTGAATAAACCCCGTTACATTAGCAACATGTACATGTGTTGCATGCATTGTATTAGAAATCCAATCGAGCAACCTGAAATCAGACCAATAAGATACTTGTCATTTATGTCATGTCTAATACAGTTTAACTCTGTCGTGTAAGCATGCCTTTTCCTGTAATGTGTCTAGTTAATTACAATGACTTCACAAGTATTACAATAAGGTAGCCTATTTCTTTACGTCAATGTACTCTAACTTATGTACTGTAAGATTGTAATTTAGATTCCTGTGCAGTTTCTTTTTAATGTGGCACGTGAAAATATTACCAATGTCAACCATAAAGTTACAAATAAACTTTAAATAACCATATCACAGATGTACAAGAATTTATTTGCATGCTGTCCTTATTGTAAAGTTCCACAGAGTGCTACAAGACAACATTTATTGCAAAAGCATTGGAATTTTAACATCGCTTTCGAAGAAAAAGATGAAGATTTGAACTGCTTTGCATACATAAGTAATCATTTTCAAAAATTATAATTGTTAGTCTGTATTGATTTTATGTTGATGACCATCTATCTACTCATCTCTCTCTCTCTCTCTCTCATATATATAGAGAGAGATATATATATATATACACACACACATTCATTTTCTCATTTCATAATGTATGTAAATATTATTATTATATAATTTGTGTTTATTTCTCTTTCTACAGAAAATTACATATTCCATGTAATTGTGGTTTACTAACAAGTTCATCAAAAACCAGAGATTGCACTGGCATCGTCAGAAGTGTCAATCTACACTTCAGTGCACAAGCAACTTTAGGAGCCACTTAGTGAAGCATGATAAGTCATTGTATTCCTTTGAATATAATAATACATTGAAAATATAACTGCCAATTAGTGTGATTTTATGTTTGAACTTTTCTCTTCTAATTTTACAGGGTACAACATTATATGCAAAACAACACCTACAGGTAAATTAAAGAGTTATTTTTGTTGTTGTTTTTCATATGGGCTATTCTTTTTAAAAATATTATAAAACCAAAGTGCTAATTTAAAAAAATGTGTTATAAAACAACAAGCCCCCAAAATGAATTCCTACTTCATGTACAAGTCCAGGTATTTTAGACAACAGTATTATATTTCACAGTAATAATTGTTTCCACAGTGTTTCAGATCAAAGTTATTATTGTTCAATACAAGACTGTATTTCAATGTGAAATTGTTCCAGCAAGTATATGTATAATTAGGAAAAGCATATTTTATTATGTGGGGTTTTTGTTGTTTATTTTTATAGATACATCAAAGAAAGATGAACAAATCCCAGTGAATGTCCCTGAATTGAAAAGTGCATCTGGACCCCCATCATTGCAAACCACACAGTGCAGTGTGTGCAAATCCACATTTACTTGTCACACATCATTACGACGCCATGCTGCACACCAACATGGCTCTGGCAAGGACCCCATTTTTTGTGTAGATGTGCTGAAAGGAATATACTTCACAGAAAAAGCACAAAGTGGTCCAAGGGCTCCAGTTCACGGGCGAAAATCTTTTACAGCACAAATTCTAGATTGTGAACTTGAAGAATGCAGAGAGTTCATGGCTCTTGCTAATAGGAGTGGCAATCCAGGAATGGAATGCTGCCATCTTCAAAGAACGGTGCATTCACTCCCATATTCACCTCCAATTCAATTATGCCAGCAGTCCCTTGACAGTCTTTTGAGCAAAGGATTAAAATCTAACTTTCGGAAAGATGAGTGTGCAAGCATGGCATCTCAAGCCGCCCTCAATTGAAGGTGCTTGTGCAGTTTATCCAGTACTTTATGAAGCCCACGACTTTTCAGAAAGATTTTTCATTTTTCAGTTTACACTGGTAAACAAGACTCCTGGTGTCGTCACATTTGACACAAAAAACAGGGAACTGGTACTGCCAGTGCAAGGGAAGTAAGAAAATGTCATTCTGTGTGCACAGATACTTGTCAATGTGGTGGATATACCAAGAAAAACAGGAGGTGCTCTGTGAAACTGTATCCGAATCCTTGGCAGAACATGAAGATACCACCAGTGTCGATGGCAGTTCCATTGATGTAGAAACATGTCAATAAATTTACATTTCACTACCGTACATATTCATGGAAAGTGTATAAGTATGTAAAATATATTTGTATTTAGTGTCTGTATATATTTCTTCCTGTTTTGATCAATGTCTGTATTTTCTCATGTTGTGACTGATATCTTTTCTGGAATGCATGATTTGGGGAATGCCATAATTCAAGGTTTCTTTTTACTAATCCTACATACATAGCAAAATTTAAAGCAAGAATTGAAAACAAGAATTTGTATTTTTGATGAAAATATGGTAAGTCATTAATTTTACAGTGATATTTTTATGTGGTATGGATGCCTTTATTAATAACCTCCACACCATTGTTTCCCCTCTTCAGACAACTGGTTTATTCGATCACATCAAGAAGGTGATGGGTTTCTGTACTAGCCTTCATAAAACATCATTAGTCCTGGATGTTCTTGGTCCAGAGGTAAGACCTCATCATGCAAACACATTTATGGAGTTCCTGTTACAATAATAGAACAAACATTAACAGAAGTGAATCACTCAGTAGGGTCTGTTTTGTACAGTTGTATGAAGTGAGTATCATGCTGAAAACTTTCACATTCAAACTTCAGTATACTACAGTTAATACAGTCTTGTGACAGAGGAGGATCTGCCAGGGCCATGTAGTCACAGACAGTCTCTTAATGACCAGAAACAAACTACGATTTTTCTAATGACTGTTTTGCATTACAGGTTACTATCAAAATCCTTCAGAAGCATGAAGGTCTATGCAGATACAAAGCTGAGATGGCTTTTGTCAAAGCAGATTGCATAGAATGCAGTGCAGGACTGTAGTGTTGCAGTAGCATGTTAAGTAAGGGCCATTGACTTAGTGTTTGTGTAAACATGATTTGAAAGGGTGTTGTATCCGCTGTTTTAAAAAGTAGTGGGACTGTAATTGTCATACTTTTGTATTTGAGAAATCAGTCAGACTTATTTTTTTTATAAATTGAAAATATCTGCTTGTTAAAACACCACATTTACTAGCAAAGTACTACTAATGCCTTACTTTGGGTTAAAAAAACAAACAAAAACAAGTTGAATTATGGAGTTGAATTAATTGTGCCATGCTGCATTTTAAGATAACTTGTGTTACTCTCATGCACATTGCAGCCGAGCTGTCTCATTGTGATAATAGTTGGGCCTTTGTGTTTTAATGTGTAGATGTCTTGGAATGCCCTGCAAACCCATCCCCGTGCCATTCATCTGGAGAAGCCCCTTCCTCCTTTTTATTTTGTAATTTTGTTATTTTCTATATTTTTTCATATAGGGATATATATATATATATATATATATATACATACATATATATATGTGTATATATATAATTTGTTTTAGTAATGTTTACTGAATAAACTTGAAACAACTTTGATTGAAGCATCATTTGTTTTATTTGGTCTACCAAAACAATCCAACTAAATAGCATTAGTTGTGTGCTGGCAATCCCAAAACTTAATGCATTTCATTGTATTGATTATCAGACAAATATTTGGAGAGACATCCCTAAAGATGCCTGTTGTTAAGTTGCAGCTTCCATGCTTATATACATGACCTCTTCATCTCTTCCATGCTTATATACATGACCCCTTCATCTCTTCCATGCTTATATACATGATCCATTCATCTCTTCCATGCTTGTATACATGACCCCTTCATCTCTTCCATGCTTATATACATGACCCTCATCTCTTCCATGCTTATATACATGACCCATTCATCTCTTCCATGCTTATATACATGACCTCTTCATCTCTTCCAGGCTTTGTATTACATGTGCCCCCATCTCCTGTTGCTGAGCAAACACACATTTACACATATTTCTTAAGCTTGACTTTCCTTGCACACATACACAAAATGACCATTAGAAAAAACAGCTCAGTCCAAGTACAAGGAGATTTGTATCCCTACTTCCTCTTTCAATTGCTCTGCAGAGAACAGGGATGTTTGTCACACTATCAACAGCCTTTCTAGCACACAGGACACTTACGGCAGTGTCCTAGGACTCCGCAGACACTTACACAGTATAATAGAATCCTATGCAGGACACTTACACTGTATAATAGAATCCTCAAGACACTCACGGCAGTGTCCCAGGCAGCACAGTAGTACGAGCCAGAAGCAAATTATAATTATCACGTTAAAGTCAGACAATATAGGCATACCACCCCAAAGAATTCCATACGTAATTATTAATATTAATCATAACAATAATAATTAATACCGTGAGTTTCACGCAGTCCAGGACACCGCAGTCCACTCACAAAGTACAATACAATCCTATGCAGGACACTCACGGCAGTGTCTCAGGGCACCACAGACCACTCGGCACTTCCTGTAGCAGAGTACAGGTGTCATGGCAAATTTGTCCCCCCTGCCAAATTTGTCCCCCCCCCCCCCCCCCCCCCTGAGTCATGTGACATGTCAGTCATGTGACATGTCAGCGTTCTGTTGCTATGCGCGTCACTGCTTTTGCTCCACAGATCTTGACACTGACAGTTGGAGTTCGTTGGCGCCGTCATACAATTGTAATCAAATCATTTTTCTTTTTACAGTACAAATTTGTAATACTGTGTTTTTTCCCCCTCAGAAAACTACATTTATCAATCGATATGGATCACTTGAGAGCGGTATATCGCTACCTCAGCACAGGTGAGTATCCTGAAAAAGCCACCAAAGAAGAGAATAGGGGTATCAGAAAGAAAGCCAGTACATTCGTTTTGAAAGGTAAAAAAAAAAAAAGAAATAAATATCGAAAATTAATATTAATATTAAACGTGTGTGTGTGTAACATTATATATATATATATATGAAAGAAAAAGGTTTAAAAGATTAAAACATCTCTCTAGATAACTAATAGCAGAAATGTGAGTACCAGAAAACAGAATTTGTATTAAAAAAGAATATTACTATATATTATATATATATATATATATGTATATATATGTGTGTATATATATATATATATATATATATATATATATATATATATATATATGTGTGTGTGTATATATATATATATATATATATATATATATATATATATATGTAACTTAAGAGTCTAAGAAATGACCATTATAAAGGGCAGAGACAGTTTTCCACATGTCAGTATTGTCAGTGGTTCTGATTCTTTTGAATAGGTTTTAGCTCATTCTTTTTAAAAACATTCATTTAAAAACCTCCACTCATTGAAGTATTTATTGTAGTATTATCTTTACTTGTGTTTTATCTGTCAGGTAAGTACCTGTATGTCCCTGAGAAGAATGGAGAGTGTTTCCGTAGGGTTGTGACCGATGAAGAGGAGAAGACTGCCATTCGCAATGAAGTTCACACAGGACACTGGGATGAAGAGAATGATGGGGAAAATCATTCAACGATTTCATCATTACTGTTTCCCTTAAGATCCTGAATTGTGAAGCATGCCAGAGATTTGAGAGGGTGAAGACTGTTGCCCCAGAACTGAAGCCAATCAAAGTTGTTTCTCCATGGTACATGATCGGTGAGTATTACATCATTAAACTTTTATAGTGAGGTCAGACAAAGAATGGAAGAACATACAGAATTTAAATGTAGTCTGTAATATGTAGAAAACTAAGAGCTTAGTCTGGTAACAAACTTTCTTGATAGCCAGTTAAACAGATTGTAAGCACGTGCTCACAAAACATCATTTGACAACAGGTTGCAGTTTACAGACTAATTAGAGCAAGTGTCACATTGTCACATGACATCCATCTGTAATGTGATTAATGTGTCATCCACAGGGGGTGGAAATCTGCTATGTTTTGTACAGATAGGTGCATCAGGACAATTTCCAGTACAAAAAGATGCAACACCCATTGACAACAATGACTGCCCCCCCCCCCCCCCCAAAAAAAAGGGTGCCCCATTTAAATGTGTTTGACTCTTTGGGAATTAATAATAACCATGATTTCCGTTCCCAGGTCGTATCACTGCTGCAGTACAGTGGAAAGACAGTTTGGATCGTGTGGCCACATGTACAGCAGCAGCAGGGATGTAGTGACTGTGGACTGTTTACCATTGCAAACAGCCTCGCACTCTGCATGGGTGAAGAGCCAGGTAAGTTATGTTATGATCAAAAGCAAATTCGTGATCATCTTTTTTCTTGTTTTGTAGCTGGATCTCTTACTCCTTTCCCGAGCTGTGAGAGAACTCCCCTCCCAGAGGTACATTTCTGTGATGTGGAGGTCTACTGCACATGCAGGAGACCATACAGGATTGGACTGGAGCTGCTGGTGGAATGCGGGAGGTGTGGAGAATGGTTCCATGGCCAGTGTGAAGATCTACAGCGAGATGACCTCATCAGTATGGAGGAGTATATGTGCTCCATTTGCAGAGTTACACACATGGGTAAGCATGGTAAGTAAAGGTGAAACAGATTTATTATTTTGTTTTTTACTATATGTTTTTTTGAACATTTTATACTAAGCATTCCAGCTTAGTATATTATACTAACACTAAAATTTGGTAATGCCTGTCATAATTTATAGCTATTTACATATGTACAGTAGGGCATTGTTAATAAGGCTCATTGTCTTCAGTGTTTATTTTTCATGAGCACACAACTACTTATTTTGAAGACTTTTTTTTTTTCAGGAGACCTTGATTCTGTATTGAGACATTTTTATTTGGAGAAATATTGCAGATGCTTTTGCACTTTCATTTTTAATTGGTATGGTAGTCTTAGTTTCTGAGCTACTGAATTATTGCCTGACTTGAGTATTTCCAGGGCAGAGATATCCAAAGTAAACTGGATGTCAGTTCTAACACCCACCTTGTTTAATGTAGTTATTGTGAACTAGCTGGGGAGGGGTTGATTCACTGTATTGAAGTGAAATTGTGCCAAATAAGGTGGGTGTAACATGATATAAAAGTACAGTAAATGTAATTCTGAAGTAATAAACAATTTCACGTTTCAGACAGTACATGTAATGCTTCAATTTCAAATTCGATTTCCATTCCTATTAAATGATATTAGACAATTAATACTATACAAGTTAACAGTATGAAATGTCATTTTTAGACAGACAGCCTCTTTAAAGTCCTTCTTTTTTTGTGGGTTATGTGAGAAGGCATTTTAAAGTTCTGTTAAACCTGCTCCTAACACCCCACTCCATAGGTCAGGACCTTGACGTGGTGAGTGGGCTTTTTACCAAAGCTGACCTACAGTATAGCTTTTTTTTTTTTTTTTTTCACCACTGCTTACGCATTAAGTCCTGGATAGCACTTTACAATGGAAATATGCAATCTGATCATGTACTGATCATGTTTTATTGTGAAGAATACAGAAAATAAAGTTTGTTACATTTTTCAACATGTTGTGCCTTTTTTGTGAATGTCTTTCTGGTTCTGACTACTACAACTGATACACAACTCACTAAATGATTGAGTTCATATTTCTGCTCGCCATGCAGTGCTCTGTTAAGGGTTCACCAGCACTAAGACTGGACAACTCCGATCTAGATTGACTTCTACTCTAGCATTTACACAAATCTGACATCCTCTATGCTTCATTAGTTAAGAGCCTGAATTATAGACACTAAAGTCAGGGACAATATGTAGTGGTTAACAATCACATTGCTTCTAGTTCCAAATTTGTACTTTTGAGTGTTCGAAGTTATGGAAGAAACATTCTTATTTTATAGCATATGATATAATTTGGCTTCATACATATTTAACAAATGCATATACAGTATTACTCATAACAAAGGAACAACAACCAATCTGCAGACCTGCTTTGAGAAATGATAGGCTCCATTCCAGGATGATGCCAATGATCTGACAAACACTGTAGGAAGTGGCAACACATACAATGAGGGTGTATTACTTCATTTTTTTATGACAAGTTATATGGTTAAACTAAGAGAAATTTGTTTGCAGATTTAGTGCAAGACCATGCATGAATAATGCTAAATATTAAACCTTTTGACCTGTTAATTCCTTTAATTTTTAACATTCCCTAAATATTTCTCACAATATTAATCATACTGCCTTATTGGAGTAAATAACAATATTTGTTGATCACAAACTTATTGGCACATTTTCAATTAAAGTCTGTAAGTTAAGGTTAGTCTTAATTGAGTTAGTCACTATTAATCAATTAGAAACCGCTACTTATCAATTTAGCAATATTATTAAAAACAAACAAACAAACAAAAAAACCATTAGCTGTAAAACACGCACAGAAACTGAAGCAAAATAGTTTGTGCACTTAGCACAGCATGGTCAAAACAAAGGAGCTGGATCTAGATGTGAGAAAAGCACTTGTTACAGTAACTACTACAGCAGAAGGGGAATCGATAAAGAGCGTTGTGGATAAAAAAAAAAAATCGTAATACAAAAATCCACAAGTATTTGAAGACTAATTCAACTGAAACGATGGAAAGAAGTGGACATCCCAGGAAGATTACGACTATAGCATAAAGAATTGTTCGAGCAGCTCGCAAAAATCCACCATTAACAGCCAAGGATTTAAAGAAACATCTGGTATAGCAGTGTATGAAATAACTATACAAAGTCATCTAAACACAAAAGGCTTATACGCGACCTTAATGGTAACCACATTTGACAACAATTCAAATAAAAAAAATAAAAAAATAAAAAGCGTCTTGAATGATCTTTAGTTAAGGGTGTCAATAATTTTGTCTGCAACTGTATGTAATCATGACAACTCCCTGATTGTGATCCATAAGTATAGCAAGACTAAACATCAACATGACTACCCACAAATGTGTAGAAATTATTACCAGACTATACTTCTAACTTATTGTTTGTTATAAACATTTTATTTGAAAAGTTACAATTTTAATATAACGTTTGCGTTACAGTTGTGATCATTTAAGCTGCTCTACTTTATTATTATTATTTATTAGCATATATATGTAATTAAACAATATTTAATGTATTTTATATTTACTGTAAAAGCTCTTATGTAATCACGTGAAGAGCAATCAAATAAAATACAACCATTTATGATACAAAAACATTGTTAAATATTAAAAATAATAATAATAATAATACGAATAAATGTAAAAAAACACGCAAACGTAATTTTCAGTAAGTAAAACAAAAGCAATCAAATTAAATACAACCATTTATGATACAAAAAACATTGATAAATATAAAAAAATAAATATAATACGAATAAATGCCAATAAAAAAGCGAAACTTAATCGTCACGTGACTCGTACGCTAATATGTCACATGACTCAATATGTTCCAACTCCTTCTCTTCGTCTCTCTGCTGCTGCGCGGCACGTTTCATACCTTTCCACACACGAGGGCCAGTTGCGTTCTAAAATTAAACAAACGAAAGCCTTTGCTAATCAACCCGAATCAGGCGGGAAGTGTCCAGTCAATGAATACAAATCCTTAGTGTAAATAAATATCAAATACAAAAATACAATTACACAAATCAATCCCAAAGAATAGTGCTCCGTGAAACTAGAAAGTTATATCGTGATCAAAAAAAAAGAATTAAACAAAAACACACACACACTCTGTCCCTGTCTGTCCTGCACTGTGCTGATCTCTCTCTGTCCCTGTCTGAGCTGCACTGTGCTGATCTCTCTCTGTCCCTGTCTGAGCTGCACTGTGATGATCGCTCTCTGTCCCTGTCTGTGCTGCACTGTGCTGATCTCTCTCTGTCCCTGTCTGTGCTGCACTGTGCTGATCTCTCTCTGTTCCTGTCTGTGCTGCACTGTGCTGATCTCTCTCTCTGTCTCTGTCTGCCCTGCACTGTTCTGATCTCTCTCTGTCCCTGTCTGTGCTGCACTGTCCTGATCTCTCTCTGTCTCTGTCCGTGCTGCACTGGGCTGATCTCTCTCTGTCACTGTCTGTGCTGCACTGAGCTGATCTCTCTCTGTCCTTGTCTGTACTGCACTGTCCTAATCTGTCCCTGTCTGTGCTGCACTGTGCTGATCTCTCTCTGTCCCTGTCTGCGCTGCACTGTGCTGATCTCTCTCTGTCCCTGTCTGTGCTGCACTGTGCTGATCTCTCTCTGTCCCTGTCTGCGCTGCACTGTGCTGATCTCTCTCTGTCCCTGTCTGTGCTGCACTGTGCTGATCTCTCTCTGTCCCTGTCTGTGTTGCACTGTGCTGATCTCTCTCTGTCCCTGTCGGTGCTGCACTGTGCTGATCTCTCTCTGTCCCTGTCTGTGCTGCACTGTGCTGATCTCTCTCTGTCTCTGTTGGTGCTGCACTGTGCTGATCTCCCTCTGTCCTTGTTTGTACTGCACTGTGCTGATCTGTCCCTGTCTGTGCTGCACTGTGCTGATCTCAGGATGGACGCCGCCACGTTGCTAGCGATATTGTAGGCACAGGAGTGAAGACACCAGGAGGGAATGGCTACCATGATGGAGCAGATGCATGCCATGTTCCTGGAAGCCAATCGGGGGGGACCGGTGACAGAACCAACGCCACCCTTACCGAAGATATGGGTGTTAAAAATGTCGCTGGAGGATGATCCCGAGGCCTATTTATTTGCTTTTGAGAGGCAGGCAACGGCAGCGCAGTGGTCTTGGGATTGGTGGCCTACCCAGTTGGGGCCCAATTTGATTGGGGAGGCCCAGGCAGCCTACCAAGCCTTATCCAATGAAGATGCCCTCGACTATGAACGAGTGAGGCAGGCCCTTCTCCAGCGACTTGACATCACGGAAGAAACCTACCGTTGCCAGATCCGGGAATACCAGCGACCCCCAGGACTGCGACCCCGCGTGGTGGCGCAACAATTGGTGGACCACGTGACCCGGTGGCTCTGCCCCGGCACCAATAGCACAGAGCAGGTCACCAAGCTCATTGCCATTGAGCAATTCATTAAGGTGCTGGGGCCAGACACAAGAAACTGGGTCAGTCGCCACCATCCCACCACGCTGGATGCAGCGGTCAGGTTGGCTGAAGGGTTCAAGGATGCTCTACTTGCCGCTCCGGTGGTTGCCCTACCTGCTCCTGCCTCCAATAAACCGCAAGTGGCGGCACCACCACCACGCTTCACCCCCACTACCCACGGACCAGCACTGCAGCATCACCCCATGGGCGGCCTCCCTCCAACACAATGGAGAGCGAGGGCGACCCCCAGCGGCTGAAGAGCAGAGTACCCGTCCCCGTTGCCCAACCGGCAACGGGACACGCAGGCTCCGTGGGCACCCTTTCGCCCCACTTGTTATCGGTGCCAGGAGGTCGGCCATCTGGCATGGAATTGTCCAGCAGCCCTGGAGTGTGGGGTGACCTCTCATTTGGTTCTGACAGCACCAGGTAAGACCAGGGGTAATGATTGGGAGGGGCCTTGTATTGTTAATGTACAGGTTGGTGAGGTGAGCACCCATGCATTAATGGACTCAGGATGTGGCCAGACTTTGATTAGGCAAGCTCTATTGAAGGGGGTACCTTGGTGGTCACGAGGGGTCGTGGTCATTTCCTGTATTCATGGGGATAAAAGGACTACCCCCTCACTAAATTAGATTTGACAGTTGGATGTCATGCCTGCCGCGTAATCGTGGCTGTGGCAGAGAAGCTGCCATATTCAGTTATTTTAGGTCGAGACTGGCCGTATTTTGACAGCATGATTAATAAAACGGTAAAGCCAGTCTCTGGTAAGACCATGGCAGCAGCGGAGGAAACTATTGGGAATATCTTTCCGCTGCACACCGATTTGTTCCACTCTCGATTTCGCCCAAAAAAAACTAAAAAAGAGCGAAGGGTTAAAAAATGGGAAGGAACATTAATGAAACAAGGCTGGGGTTTGGTGGGGGAAGCCTCAAGATCAGTCAGATGTAAGGGAAAGGGGGTTGGGACCCAGTGTGACCTGCGGGGGCAGGTTACTGAGGCCCACAGTGCTGAAGCTACTTTAGCTCCGCTCGATATCCCGAAATTCTGGGACCGAGATGTGGACCTAGCGTTGGAGCAAAAGAACGATCCTTCGCTGGCACACATCTGGGGGCAGGTTCGGTCTATCGAGGGGAAGGATGTAGAGGATAGCCGGCTGCTTACATATCCCTACCACATTATTGTCGGGCATTTACTGTATAGAGTATCCCAAGCCAGGAGCACAAGTCAGATTGTAACACAACTACTCGTGCCCCAGTCTTTTCGATGTGAGATCATGCGGTTGGCTCACGATGTCCCCTGTTCGGGCCATTTAGGTATCGATAAGACTCGGGAACGAATATTGGCTCGATTTTATTGGATGGGAGTGTTTAGTGAGGTGGCGCGATATGTAGCGGAATGCCCGGAATGCCAGCAAGTAGCGCCGGGGCGGGTTCGCCCTGCCCCGCTGGTCCCACTGCCCCTGATCTCAGTTCCCTTTGAACGCATCGCTATGGACATAGTGAGTCCATTGAGCCAGTCTGACTCTGGATATACGCACATTTTAGTAGTGGTGGACCACGCGACCAGATATCCAGAGGCAGTACCATTGAGATCCACTAGTGCCGCAGCCATTGCTAAAGAGTTAGTGAATATTATATCGAGAGTAGGGATTCCAAAAGAAATCCTCACTGATCACGGAACGAACTTCATGTCACAATGTTTGAAAGAATTATACAAATTGATGCAAATTAAGTCGATCCGAACCTCCGTTTATCACCTGCAGACGGACGGTTTGGTGGAACGTTTTAATCAGACCTTGAAACAGATGCTGAAGCGGTTTGTCAACCAAGAGCAAAAACATTGGGCTAAACTCCTCCCTTACCTAATGTTTGCAGTGAGAGAGGTGCCTCAGAGTTCGACCGGGTTCTCTCCCTTTGAGCTGCTGTATGGGAGGCAACCACGAGGTATCCTTGATCTTGTGAAAGAAGGGTGGGAGGAGCAAACAAAAACCTCTAAAAACATAGTCAAATATGTAATTATGTTAAGAGACCACCTAGCATTGGTTGGTCGTTTGGCGCAGGAGAACCTAAAACTAGCTCAGCATCGCCAGGAGCAACAGTACAATAAACAAGCACGTATTCAGACTTTTCGGCCAGGTGATAAAGTACTGTTGCTGCTTCCCACATCGGAATCTAAGTTGTATGCTAAGTGGCAGGGGCCATATGAGGTAGTTCGGGAAACTGGTAAAGTAAATTATGAAATTAGACAACCCGATCACCGAAATAAAACCGAAATTTATCATATCAATTTGCTAAAACCCTGGAATGAAAGGGAGGCCCTATTTGTAGCTGGTGACAGTTTGGAAGAGGATTTTGGTCCCACTGTCAATCCACCAGCTACAACTCATATTCCAATGGGGGAACAGTTACTTCCGGATCAGAAATGAGAGCTCTACCAGTTAGTGGAAAGGTTTAATGATGTTTTCTCTGACTTGCCCGGCAGGACTAATGTTATTTCTCACGCTATTATTACTCCACCAGGGGTCAGGGTCCCAGAGAGTCGCAGGGTTCCTATTCGCAAGGAGGTGGAGGATATGCTTGAGCTCGGAGTCATTGAACCTTCCCGGAGTGAGTAGTGCAGTCCTATCGTGATGGTGGGCAAGAAGGATGGCTCCACTCGGTTCTGCGTGGACTTTCGAAAGGTTAATGCCATCTCCAAGTTCGATGCATATCCAATGCCCCGGGTGGAGGAGCTCCTCCACCGACTGGGTAAGGCACGGTTGATTTTGACCTTGGATCTGACGAAGGGATACTGGCAGATTCCACTGATTCAGAGCTCGAAAGTGAACTGCTTTCTCTACCCCAGATGGCTTGTTCCATTTCCGGACCATGCCCTTCAGGTTGCATGGAGCTCCTGCCACCTTTCAGAGACTGATGGACCAGGTCTTAGCTCCCCATCATCAGTATGCCGCTGTGTACATTGATGATGTGGTGATTTTAGCTCCACCTGGAAGGAGCATATTGTTAGAGTTTCAGCCGTCCTCCAGTCTCTGAGGGAGGCGGGGCTAACAGCCAAGCTGGGCAAGTGTGCATTTGGCAAACAGGAGACCCAATATCTTGGCTACGTTATGGGTAATGGCCGGGTGAGGCCGATCGCCTCCAAAGTCCAGGCGCTGGTGGAGACGGCGATCCCGAGAACCAAGTCACAGGTGAGATCGCTACTGGGGTTAGCCGGCTATTACCGCCGATTTATCCCCGAGTATGCCACCATAGTTAACCCCCTGGTAGATCTCACCCGAAAGGCTGCTCCAAAAATAGTTAAATGGACAGGGCAGTGTCAGGAGGCATTTGATTTGATCAAGAAGCGACTCTGTCAAGCTCCCGCTCTGATTTCACCAGATTTCAGCAAAGAGTTCATCCTGCAGACCGATGCCTCCCACATTGGTCGGGGGGCAGTCCTGTCCCAACAAGTTGACGGGGTAGAACACCCTGTTATTTATTTGAGCAAAAAAATGGCTCCTAGGAAGATTAACTACTCCGTCATTGAGAAGGAGTGTTTAGCCATCAAATGGGCTACTCACGCTCTTTGCTATTACTTGTTGGGGCGTTCTTTCTCTCTCATCACTGATCATGCTCCTTTAAGGTGGTTACATACGATGAAGGACAATAACGCTCGGATAACTCGTGGTATCTGGCGCTGCAACCCTTCCACTATAGCCCTTCTCCAGCGACTTGACATCACGGAAGAAACCTACCGTTGCCAGATCCGGGAATACCAGCGACCCCCAGGACTGCGACCCCGCGTGGTGGCGCAACAATTGGTGGACCACGTGACCCGGTGGCTCTGCCCCGGCACCAATAGCGCAGAGCAGGTCACCAAGCTCATTGCCATTGAGCAATTCATTAAGGTGCTGGGGCCAGACACAAGAAACTGGGTCAGTCGCCACCATCCCACCACGCTGGATGCAGCGGTCAGGTTGGCTGAAGGGTTCAAGGATGCTCTACTTGCCGCTCCGGTGGTTGCCCTACCTGCTCCTGCCTCCAATAAACCGCAAGTGGCGGCACCACCACCACGCTTCACCCCCACTACCCACGGACCAGCACTGCAGCATCACCCCATGGGCGGCCTCCCTCCAACACAATGGAGAGCGAGGGCGACCCCCAGCGGCTGAAGAGCAGAGTACCCGTCCCCGTTGCCCAACCGGCAACGGGACACGCAGGCTCCGTGGGCACCCTTTCGCCCCACTTGTTATCGGTGCCAGGAGGTCGGCCATCTGGCATGGAATTGTCCAGCAGCCCTGGAGTGTGGGGTGACCTCTCATTTGGTTCTGACAGCACCAGGTAAGACCAGGGGTAATGATTGGGAGGGGCCTTGTATTGTTAATGTACAGGTTGGTGAGGTGAGCACCCATGCATTAATGGACTCAGGATGTGGCCAGACTTTGATTAGGCAAGCTCTATTGAAGGGGGTACCTTGGTGGTCACGAGGGGTCGTGGTCATTTCCTGTATTCATGGGGATAAAAGGACTACCCCCTCACTAAATTAGATTTGACAGTTGGATGTCATGCCTGCCGCGTAATCGTGGCTGTGGCAGAGAAGCTGCCATATTCAGTTATTTTAGGTCGAGACTGGCCGTATTTTGACAGCATGATTAATAAAACGGTAAAGCCAGTCTCTGGTAAGACCATGGCAGCAGCGGAGGAAACTATTGGGAATATCTTTCCGCTGCACACCGATTTGTTCCACTCTCGATTTCGCCCAAAAAAAACTAAAAAAGAGCGAAGGGTTAAAAAATGGGAAGGAACATTAATGAAACAAGGCTGGGGTTTGGTGGGGGAAGCCTCAAGATCAGTCAGATGTAAGGGAAAGGTGGTTGGGACCCAGTGTGACCTGCGGGGGCAGGTTACTGAGGCCCACAGTGCTGAAGCTACTTTAGCTCCGCTCGATATCCCGAAATTCTGGGACCGAGATGTGGACCTAGCGTTGGAGCAAAAGAACGATCCTTCGCTGGCACACATCTGGGGGCAGGTTCGGTCTATCGAGGGGAAGGATGTAGAGGATAGCCGGCTGCTTACATATCCCTACCACATTATTGTCGGGCATTTACTGTATAGAGTATCCCAAGCCAGGAGCACAAGTCAGATTGTAACACAACTACTCGTGCCCCAGTCTTTTCGATGTGAGATCATGCGGTTGGCTCACGATGTCCCCTGTTCGGGCCATTTAGGTATCGATAAGACTCGGGAACGAATATTGGCTCGATTTTATTGGATGGGAGTGTTTAGTGAGGTGGCGCGATATGTAGCGGAATGCCCGGAATGCCAGCAAGTAGCGCCGGGGCGGGTTCGCCCTGCCCCGCTGGTCCCACTGCCCCTGATCTCAGTTCCCTTTGAACGCATCGCTATGGACATAGTGAGTCCATTGAGCCAGTCTGACTCTGGATATACGCACATTTTAGTAGTGGTGGACCACGCGACCAGATATCCAGAGGCAGTACCATTGAGATCCACTAGTGCCGCAGCCATTGCTAAAGAGTTAGTGAATATTATATCGAGAGTAGGGATTCCAAAAGAAATCCTCACTGATCACGGAACGAACTTCATGTCACAATGTTTGAAAGAATTATACAAATTGATGCAAATTAAGTCGATCCGAACCTCCGTTTATCACCTGCAGACGGACGGTTTGGTGGAACGTTTTAATCAGACCTTGAAACAGATGCTGAAGCGGTTTGTCAACCAAGAGCAAAAACATTGGGCTAAACTCCTCCCTTACCTAATGTTTGCAGTGAGAGAGGTGCCTCAGAGTTCGACCGGGTTCTCTCCCTTTGAGCTGCTGTATGGGAGGCAACCACGAGGTATCCTTGATCTTGTGAAAGAAGGGTGGGAGGAGCAAACAAAAACCTCTAAAAACATAGTCAAATATGTAATTATGTTAAGAGACCACCTAGCATTGGTTGGTCGTTTGGCGCAGGAGAACCTAAAACTAGCTCAGCATCGCCAGGAGCAACAGTACAATAAACAAGCACGTATTCAGACTTTTCGGCCAGGTGATAAAGTACTGTTGCTGCTTCCCACATCGGAATCTAAGTTGTATGCTAAGTGGCAGGGGCCATATGAGGTAGTTCGGGAAACTGGTAAAGTAAATTATGAAATTAGACAACCCGATCACCGAAATAAAACCGAAATTTATCATATCAATTTGCTAAAACCCTGGAATGAAAGGGAGGCCCTATTTGTAGCTGGTGACAGTTTGGAAGAGGATTTTGGTCCCACTGTCAATCCACCAGCTACAACTCATATTCCAATGGGGGAACAGTTACTTCCGGATCAGAAATGAGAGCTCTACCAGTTAGTGGAAAGGTTTAATGATGTTTTCTCTGACTTGCCCGGCAGGACTAATGTTATTTCTCACGCTATTATTACTCCACCAGGGGTCAGGGTCCCAGAGAGTCGCAGGGTTCCTATTCGCAAGGAGGTGGAGGATATGCTTGAGCTCGGAGTCATTGAACCTTCCCGGAGTGAGTAGTGCAGTCCTATCGTGATGGTGGGCAAGAAGGATGGCTCCACTCGGTTCTGCGTGGACTTTCGAAAGGTTAATGCCATCTCCAAGTTCGATGCATATCCAATGCCCCGGGTGGAGGAGCTCCTCCACCGACTGGGTAAGGCACGGTTGATTTTGACCTTGGATCTGACGAAGGGATACTGGCAGATTCCACTGATTCAGAGCTCGAAAGTGAACTGCTTTCTCTACCCCAGATGGCTTGTTCCATTTCCGGACCATGCCCTTCAGGTTGCATGGAGCTCCTGCCACCTTTCAGAGACTGATGGACCAGGTCTTAGCTCCCCATCATCAGTATGCCGCTGTGTACATTGATGATGTGGTGATTTTAGCTCCACCTGGAAGGAGCATATTGTTAGAGTTTCAGCCGTCCTCCAGTCTCTGAGGGAGGCGGGGCTAACAGCCAAGCTGGGCAAGTGTGCATTTGGCAAACAGGAGACCCAATATCTTGGCTACGTTATGGGTAATGGCCGGGTGAGGCCGATCGCCTCCAAAGTCCAGGCGCTGGTGGAGACGGCGATCCCGAGAACCAAGTCACAGGTGAGATCGCTACTGGGGTTAGCCGGCTATTACCGCCGATTTATCCCCGAGTATGCCACCATAGTTAACCCCCTGGTAGATCTCACCCGAAAGGCTGCTCCAAAAATAGTTAAATGGACAGGGCAGTGTCAGGAGGCATTTGATTTGATCAAGAAGCGACTCTGTCAAGCTCCCGCTCTGATTTCACCAGATTTCAGCAAAGAGTTCATCCTGCAGACCGATGCCTCCCACATTGGTCGGGGGGCAGTCCTGTCCCAACAAGTTGACGGGGTAGAACACCCTGTTATTTATTTGAGCAAAAAAATGGCTCCGAGGAAGATTAACTACTCCGTCATTGAAAAGGAGTGTTTAGCCATCAAATGGGCTACTCACGCTCTTTGCTATTACTTGTTGGGGCGTTCTTTCTCTCTCATCACTGATCATGCTCCTTTAAGGTGGTTACATACGATGAAGGACAATAACGCTCGGATAACTCGTGGTATCTGGCGCTGCAACCCTTCCACTATACAGTGAAACATCGTGCAGGTAAGGAGCATCAAAATGCAGATTTTTTTTCAAGGGAGGGGGGACCATTGGGGAATGTAGAGTTGGCCGAGTGTTTCTTCGGCATCACTCTGAGGGTGAGATATGTGATAGAGAGAGAAAGGATTGATGCTGTAAATCTCCCTCCCGATTAGAAATGACACTGTGCAAGGGGAAAGGTAAGCTGCCTCCTAGATCTGCCTCGGTGGTAGGTGGAAACCGGAAGGTAACCATATTAGGAGGGGCGCGTAGCTGCGAGTACTCAGGACGATTCCATTGCAGTCAGCTGCGGGGCAGCCCTCTATTGGAGAAACCAGGCGACGCGTTGATCGCAGGGAGGAGTTTTCTGGGTACAAAGGGGAAGCAGCGACGTCAGTATCTCCCCTTGCGCTGAGACAATAATTGACCGGCCGGAGCTGGTGTATGTTTGTTTGTTTTTGTTACGTGTTTGTGTGTTTTCGTAGAGGAGCAGGAGGACGGGAGGCTGTCGCTACAGAGCCAGCACTAACCCCAGAGCACTCCCCTCATCGCACAGCACAACACAGCACAGCGCACGCACCACAGTCCCCTTTGGAGAGAGCACAGTTTCGTGCACGGAGGATTGTGGTTAAGGAGTGTCATTTTGTTTGTTATTTTTGAAACGTGGACATTGTTTTGTTTTGCCCTGATTACCATTGCTGGTATCAGGGTGTATTATTTTCCTGTTTGGATTATTTTTGTGGATATTTTTTGTTTTTGTGTGGATTATTAAATTACTTGTTTTGGGAGAATATGTTTGGACATTGGCAGTCTTTTGCACCACATTATTCATCCTGTCACAGTGCTGCACTGTGCTGATCTCTCTCTGTCCCTGTCTATACTGCACTGTGCTGATCTCTCTCTGTCCCTGTCTGTGCTGCACTGTGCTGATCTCTCTCTGTCCCTGTCTGTGCTGCACTGTGCTGATCTCTCTCTGTCCCTATCTATGTTGCACTGTCCTGATCCCTCTCTGTCCCTGTCTACCCTGCACTGTGCTGATCTCTCTCTGTCCCTGTCTGTGCTGCACTGTGCTGATCTCTCTCTGTCCCTGTCTGTGTTGCACTGTTCTGATCTCTCTCTGTCCCTGTCTGTACTGCACTGTGCTGATCTCTCTCTGTCCCTGTCTGTACTGCACTGTGCTGATCTCTCTCTGTCCCTGTCTGTGTTGCACTGTGCTGATCTCTCTCTGTCCCTGTCTGTGTTGCACTGTTCTGATCTCTCTCTGTCCCTGTCTGTACTGCACTGTGCTGATCTCTCTCTGTCCCTGTCTGTACTGCACTGTGCTGATCTCTCTCTGTCCCTGTCTGTACTGCACTGTGCTGATCTCTCTCTGTCCCTGTCTGTGTTGCACTGTGCTGATCTCTCTCTGTCCCTGTCTGTGCCTCACTGTGCTGATCTCGCTCTGTCCCTGTCTGTACTGCACTGTGCTGATCTCTCTCTGTCCCTGTCTGTACTGCACTGTGCTGATCTCTCTCTGTCCCTGTCTGTACTGCACTGTGCTGATCTCTCTCTGTCCCTGTCTGTACTGCACTGTGCTGATCTCTCTCTGTCCCTGTCTGTACTGCACTGTGCTGATCTCTCTCTGTCCCTGTCTGTACTGCACTGTGCTAATCTCTCTCTGTCCCTGTCTGCCCTGCACTGTACTGATCTCTCTCTGTCCCTGTCTGTACTGCACTGTGCTGATCTCTCTCTGTCCCTGTCTGTGTTGCACTGTGCTGATCTCTCTCTGTCCCTGTCTGTACTGCACTGTGCTGATCTCTCTCTGTCCCTGTCTGTGTGCACTGTCCTGATCTCTCTCTGTCCCTGTCTGTGTTGCACTGTGCTGATCTCCAGGCGCGGACTGGCCATCGGGAAGTGGTGGAGAATTCCCGGTGGGCCGGTCTGTTTGGACCTGCGTGGGCCGCTGGTCTACATTTGATTGATATTTTTTTTTTCTTCCCATTACATGCTGAGAATGATGCTGTTATTAACTTGGCGGTCTCGCTCTCTCGTGCGCGCGCACACATCACCACACCAGTCATCTCTTGGGTAGATCCAATATCGCAATATCTAAGGAGGGGCGAGGAGTGTCCACTCCCTGATTGGACTTGCCCGGATTTTCTTAGAACGTGATTGGTCAGCCAGATTTCGTCTTTCGTTTGAACCTCTTGTATTGATGGTGGATGATAGTGATGGGCAGTTTGATTCTTTTTAGTGACTCGAGTCATTTGATTCAGTTCAGTTTGGTGAGTCAATTCATTTCTTTCATTTGATTCACTGATTCAATGACACAAAACCAATCAATGTAGACCGCATTAAGATTTTTTACTTAGGTTTATTTGAACCAGAAAGAACGAGTCGTTCACAAACTGCACATCACAAAAGCTAGGGAGAATCTATAGTTGGTTGACTGGGCTCATAAACATTAAATTAAATATAGTTTGACAAAAAAATAATATATATTTAGAATCCTGGAGATACATAACAGTTTGAACCATTAGCAATGTTTAGCCATCAGTATCAATCTAATTTAATTTAATCTTTAAAACATAATAATAATAATAATAATAATAATAATAATAATAATAATAATAATAATAATAATAATAATAGTCAATTGCATTTCGTACGTGTTATTTATTCAGCACATAGCAAAACGCTGTTTGCCCAATTTGATTGACAGATCCATCCCTCCTTACCATACACCATCTGGATCATAGATATACGGTCTGGAGGATGTAACTGATGCCATTTTGGCTCACACAGAGTTCTTATCATGCACTAATCCAACATGGCACATACGGTCTTCAGTTTCATAACACTCAACGAGTTGAGAGACAACCCGGTTTGCTTGTTACAACGAACAAATTAGCTAGACTCGAGAGGTAAGGAATCATTTCATGAGTTTTGATAGACTGGTAACTCGACTCCTGTGCGCCACGCAGCTTGTTCATGGGTGAATGAAAAGAACCGATTCAATGGGGACTCTGATCCGAGTCCCATCGTTCACCTTGGTGAGTCGTTCAAAAAGAACGATTCGTTCGCGAACTGCACATCACTAGTGGATGAGTGTCAGTGTAAAAAATGGAGAGAAAAAGAAAAGGTGGGGCAGAAAAGATTAGAGACAAACGGCAACGGTCTCTCGAGGCAGATGCCGCAAAATGCACAAAAATAACGGACATGTTCCGCAGGCTGGCTGGTAGTAGGGAGAGTGAGGGAGGTCAGGATGCCAGTGTTAATCAGCCGCCTCAGCCTAGGGAGCCCACTGAAGAAGATGACGCTGTGGCAGGGTCGAGCACAGCAGGTACAAGCAGTAGAGTTTATGGTTGCATTAACATAGATTAAAGATTGGGCTGCGCCTCGTACCTAATAACGCCTTGGCTGTGACTTATTGCTTTTATAAAACGGCTACACCAATATTTGTAACGTTAGTCACTTTTTGAGATCTAGTCAGCTATGTATAGCTATGCTAAACTCCGCTAGCAAATCGACTAGCCGTCCTGTGCTAGCTAGCTAGCTGGGTTACTAAAAAAAAACATTAGCTCTCTCTCTCTCTCTCTCTTTAGCTGGTTACCCCTGATATAAACTGAAACAACATCATGGCAAGCCGAGCTGATGGTGGTATTTATTTGTAAAACCATAGCATGACATGCCATTTGGCTATAGTATTGCCCCCTACTGGACACTTGCAGCGTAGATTTCACATTGCATATATTGTATCACACTAACAAAATCCCAAATTTTTAAAGCAATTGTTTGACATGAATTTGATTGGGTTTGATACCTAGGTCGATGTTGATTAGGTTGTTGCGCAAAGATATAATTTATGGAACGGTGAGAAGGCGTTACAGTGGCCTATGGTTGAATATAGCACGGCTGGATCGCTGTTTTGACCAATCAGAGAGCAGGACTGGAACAATTCATTTTATAAATCAAACAAGCTATGTTCTTGTGAGTATTCTTTCAAATTATAATAAAGTTTGCTAAAGGTATTAATTAAATTGATTGCTGTTGTTCATTTATGCATATTAAAGCAGATGCAGCTGAGCTTGAGGAGCGAGAGAGGGACAGAATGGATGCTGTTGCAGGGTCCAGTGCAGAGAGAACAACAGCTGAGGAAAGAGAAGGAGAGAGAGAGAATATACAGGCATATGAAGTGAATGCAGGGGGGTCAGCTGGTAGCTTTGATTACTTCACAGGCCCTCAGTCCAAAGAGCTGTACATATTTTTTGTTATCACCCTAACACAGTGTGACAGACTGAAGATGTCAGCTTGGGTTGGATACAGGGTCAGAACAACAAGTGAGATGCCTGAGGAGGATGGAAACAGTGGAGCATGTGAAGATGAGCTGGAGCTAGAGAACAAAACGTGCACTTCATGCAAAAACTGTGCAATGTGTTTCTATTTGATTCTATCCCGATACAATTTATTGACTGATGTCTATCATGTAATTGGTTTGGGCTACAAATTCCCCCTGACTGTCAGTAACGCAAGTAGCATGTGAAAGTTGTTTCTCCACTCTGAAGTTTGTCAAGAATAGACTGAGAAGCACTAAGTCCCAAGACCACTTGGAAGGGTTCATGCTAATGTCTACAGAGAAAGAGATACTGATGGCCCCAGACCGTGATGGAGTTATTGACAGGATTGCGCAGAAGAGTGCACTGCTGCGACATCTGCTGGCGACGTAAGGTAGGACAGTCTTGTTTACTGTGGATTTGGGTGAAGTAGTTGACTGTATTTTGAGATATAATTAGGGGTTTTGAAACCCTATTGTAATTTTGGGTTGTATTGGCGCTGAGTGCTGTTAATGGTTTCTAGAATTGCTAAATATGAACCGATGTGTTTAGAATTTACAGTTTTTGTTTTATTTTTTTTAGGCTATTGAGAGACCGCAATCTGTGTGAGGTCGGTGATGGTTTCTAGAATTGATAAATAAGATATGTGTTTATACTTTAGAGTTTATCATTATGTCTACTGAGGTTGGTATTGGTGTGCGGAGAATGGTTTCTTTCTACTTGATAAATGGGCTACCCATGTTTATTATTTGCTTACAGTAAATACCAATACTAAATAATAACCTACCAACTGTCGGCAATCTTGTGTTTAAAATAATCTGATATGCAATTAGATTTTAGACCACAGATTACTGTAAACAGAAAATTGTAATTGCATAGAGCAGAGCCATCAATGAAATAATCCGTGGTGCGTAAACTGGACAAACTGGCGAAAGAATTAAGATCTGATACAATGTTGCATTCACTGACCGCAAAGCGGTGGCAGACAGAGAGACGTGCGGAGACAAAGAATAATGAATAGAAAAATATTTCGTAGACGGAAAAATCTACGATATTTTCAATAGGGTAGCCTATTATTTGTGACTTCAAGATTATGAAGCCACAACTGCCATAGCCTATACTTTGCCATACCTAAATCGCCCCTAATATGTTTGAAAACCTGGTAGTAGCTATAGCCTACAATTCAGAAAGAAGTTTTACCCAAACTATTATTATTATTATTATTTTTTACCGATACTTCATCATGACGGCGCGCTGCGTGCGCTGACTTCATTATTATTTCGGTATGTTGATTTTGACATAAATGTGGGCCGGTGGACCCGAACTTCCCGGGCCGATTTCTAGTCCCAGTCCGCCCCTGGACTGAACAAGCACTGGAAACAAAAACAAAACCCCATCAAGTGCATCGAAACGTCCAGTGAAAACAGAGTTTAATCTTTAACAATTGTAATGGAAGTTTCAACCACCCTTGAACCTAAGTATGGTAGGGGTTATCCTTCCAGGTCCTTTATCCCAGCACACGTGTTGACTCAATGAGGAGACGTTGTAGTTCTTATTCAAAACAGTTTTTAATAAGTTTGCAAACTGGAGCGTTCAACAGAGTGACACAGACTCTGTTAGCAATCGCAGAATCGCACACTGAGCTAATTTTCTATGCAGCTTATATAGTTTTCTGGATCATCATACAAAGAAGGAAATTAAACAGTGTAACCATATAAGGATTGGTTATAGAACTTAAAAGAAGTGGAGACCATATAGGGTCACAGTCAGGTTATAGAACAAGAAATTATCTCCATTTCGGAGAATCACAAAACAGTCACAAGACAAGTTTATGCTAGATATGACAGCTAAAATTAGTTTAGACTGGTTGCTCCTTGTTACCCGCAAAGTTTGTTTACTAAATAGGGAGATTAAATATAAGTCTCTGATTGGTTGTTGCTGCCCCTGCCGGTGGGGGATGGTTCCCCCCCCGCGAGTTCCAAGGAACAGCCAGTCTAGTTTAAAACAGATTATACTTTTTATATTTATTACACACAAAGTCATTATTTTCCTTATTACATGTCCTGCTAGTCCTATTGACTTGGGACATGCTTCAACTTAAACTTAACGTTACAACCTACATTGTTATCTTAAAACCTATTTGTTAGCTATTGAGCAAGCTTTGTTATCTTAACCTATTTGTTTGCTATTGAGCAAGCTAAGCAAGTGTGAAGTTACAAAAATTCCATTACACAAGGACAGAACAAGGAGAGTGAAACAGAGAGAGAGAAGTTGAGCTGCAGTCCAGTACTCGAGGTACACGGACTGGATTCGACACGACAGTGAATTACAGACCCGATGTCCAAACTACAAGGTTAAGTGTGTGTATATATAATATATATATATATATATATATATATATATATGCAGTATATGCGTGTCACAAAGACGGCCAGAGTGGGTTGCGTCAGACCAGAAAGGAAATAAACAGACAGAGAGTTGTGGTTTGATGGAACTGAGCGAATGCTTTCGCTCAGCATTTAATAATAGAACAGAAAATAAAAGGTTTGAAACAACAGGACACGGCACTTGACGCCAAAATAAACAGACAGACAAAACGACTGACACTAAACAAATGGTGCACGGACAGACAAACAAACACAGTGAGTACAAACACTTATATTTACGATCTTATTTTACTTTACGTTTCTCCTTCTCTCTCTCACCCATTCTCCACTCTCAAACACCCAACCCCAACTGAGTGCTACGTGTCTCTATATATACTGTTGTGCTGGGATTCAATTACTAATTAATTATTCACTTGAATCCCAGCACGTGAATTAATTCTGTGCAACCCCGTGCTCACATATTACATTTAACCAGCACGTGAAGTGATTTGTGCTCTCCTCGTGCCTAAATACAAATCTACACTTTTTAAATACACGTGAAACACAGACCCGTTTATATCCCGTGTACCAATCTATACACCAACATTTACACACGCACGCAACATACAACACAACACACAAATGCACACAGGGGCGGGGCGCATTGCCACATATACCCCCCCTTGTGCCCAGCACACATGGCCTCAACGGCCACCTCCCCCCTTAAAAACCCAGCAGTCCAGGACAAAGTCTCGGGCTGGGAAGGGAGGCTTCAGTGGGCCCATGGCTGGCCATGCTGTCAGCACCCCTGCCGGTAGTGGCACGGCTGACAGCATGCTGGTCCATTCCTGCAGCGAAACTGCTGCTGGGGAAAGTGGTCTCCTGACCTCTCCCCCTGTCTTTGTAGCCGGTAGCTCCCTATGGTGGGGCTCCGACCACAGTACTTCCAGCAGCAAAGAAGCTGCAGTGGGAGCAGGTCTCCTGACCTCCCCCACAATCTCCGGCAGCGAAACTGCTGCAGTGGGAGCAGGTTTCCTGACCTCCCCCACGATCTCCGGCAGCGAGATCGTGATTCGTGGCCGACAGCTCCCCTTTCTGGGGCTCCGGCCTCCGTACTCCCCGTGGTGGAGGTACGGGAAGCAGAGACAGCTCCTGCTGTTCTGCTTCTGGCAGTGGCAGAGGCAGAGGCAGCTCCTGCTCCTCTGCTCCTGGAAGTGGCAGAGGCAGCTCCTGCTCCTCTGCTCCTGGAAGTGGCAGAGGCAGCTCCTGCTCCTCTGCTCCTGCAAGTGGCAGAGGCAGCTCCTGCTCCTCTGCTCCTGCAAGTGGCAGAGGCAGCTCCTGCTCCTCTGCTCCTGCAAGTGGCAGAGGCAGCTCCTGCTCCTGCAAGTGGCAGAGGCAGCTCCTGCTCCTCTGCTCCTGCAAGTGGCAGAGGCAGCTCCTGCTCCTCTGCTCCTGCAAGTGGCAGAGGCAGCTCCTGCTCCTCTGCTCCTGCCGGTGTAGGTGGCGGAGGCAGAGGCAGCTCCAGCTACTCTGCTCCTGCCGATGGAGGTGGGAGCAGCGTGTAGTCTCCTGGCGACGGAGGTGGGAGCAGCGTGTAGTCTCCCCCTTTTCCAGGGGACTGGTGCTGCTCTGCCTCTCTTGCAGGGAACTGGTGCGGCTCCGCTCCTATTGCAGGGGACTGGTGCGGCTCTGCCTCTGAAGGGAAAACCAGCAGGCATTCTTCCTCTGCTGGTTGTGCTGGGGAAACCAGCAGGCATTCTTCCTCTGCTGGTTGTGCTGGGGAAACCAGCAGGCATTCTTCCTCTGCTGGTTGTGCTGGGGAAACCAGCTATCATTCTTCCTCTGCCGGTTGTGATGGGGAAACCAGCAGGCATTCTTCCTCTGCTGGTTGTGCTGGGGAAACCAGCAGGCATTCTTCCTCTACTGGTTGGGCTGGGGAAACCAGCAGGCATTCTTCCTCTGCTGGTTGTGCTGGGGAAACCAGCAGGCATTCTACCTCTGCTGGTTGTGCTGGGGAAACCAGCAGGCATTCTACCTCTGCTGGTTGTGATGGGGAAACCAGCAGGCATTCTTGCTCTGCTGGTTGTGATGGGGAAACCAGCAGGCATTCTTGCTCTGCTGGTGAAGGTGGGAACAGCTGCCTCTCAGGCTTCGGATTCCTGCGGTCCCCCCGTCTGGGCGCTGGACGCTCGCGGTCCCCCCGTCTGGGCGCTAGTTCCTCCTCTTCATACTGGGTGGGGCATATGGCTAACGTGTGTCCATATGCCAGGGCATAACTCTGCTGCGAGGTTCTTTAAAAAAATCTCCCAGCCATCATCCCCGACCTCCTCCCTTTTGGGCTGTGGACACTCGGGTTCCCCCCACTCAGGCGTAGGACGTTCGGGTTCCTCCCACTCAGGCGTAGGACGTTCGGGTTCCTCCCACTCAGGCGTAGGACGCTCAGGCTCCTCCCACTCGGGCTGTGGATGCTCAGGCTCCTCCCACTCGGGCTGTGGATGCTCAGGCTCCTCCCACTCGGGCTGTGGACGCTCAGGCTCCTCCCACTCGGGCTGTGGACGCTCAGGCTTCTCCCACTCGGGCTGTGGACGCTCAGGCTCCTCCCACTCGGGCTGTGGACGCTCAGGCTCCTCACACTCGGGCGTTGGACGCTCAGGCTCCTCCCACTCGGGCTGTGGACGCTCAGGCTCCTCCCACTCAGGTACTGGAGAGGGCAGCGACTGCTCCTCTCCCTCTTGCTCACTGGAAGGCATCCCTCCCATGTCTGCAGCTAGGTAACCCAGCACCACCATGGTGAGGTCACGAACGGATGCCGGGTTGTGCTGTTGCTCCCAGTCCTCCCATCGTTTCCCATCTCGCATCTGCAGTGCGTGAATAACCCAGGGGAGGTCACTGGCGAAGTTCCCCTCGGGGTGCACCAGCCAGTCCCATATTTCCCGGGACGGTGGGGAACCCGGTGGCAGTGGGGGTAGAGGGGTGGCTACTGCCCCGTTGTGGCTGTCCTCCTCCCAGCCCGGCATGCAGGATGAGGGCTGCAGCTGTTGTTGTTGTTGCTGCTGCTTCTGCTGCTTCCTGCAGCTCTTTCTTCCCATCCTCGCTTTACTATTTTTTATTTTTTTTTATTTTATTTTTTTCACAAAACCCCCTCTCCTGGTCTGACGCTTGGAGGTGCTATTATCCCACGATGACACCACGTGTCACAAAGACGGCCGGAGTGGGTGGCGTCAGACCAGATGCAGGAAATAAACAGACAGACAAAACGACTGACACTAAACAAACGGTGCACGGACAGACAAACAAACACGGTGAGTACAAACACTTATATTTACAATCTTATTTTACTTTACGTTTCTCCTTCTCTCTCTCACCCGTTCTCCACTCTCGAACACCCAACCCCGACTGAGTGCTACGTGTCTCTATATATACTGTTGTGCTGGGATTCAATTACTAATTAATTATTCACTTGAATCCCAGCACGTGAATTAATTCTGTGCAACCCTGTGCTCAAATATTACATTTAACCAGCACGTGAAGTGATTTGTGCTCTCCTCGTGCCTAAATACAAATCTACACTTTTTAAATACACGTGAAACACAGACCCGTTTATATCCCGTGTACCAATCTATACACCAACATTTACACACGCACGCAACATACAACACAACACACAAATGCACACAGGGGCGGGGCGCATTGCCACAATGCGTGTGTGTTGAGTTATGTAATTGAGAAGCTGTATTATGTTTTTTTATTTCGATGTTGGCTTTTTGATACAGCGATTCATTTACTTTGGTGTTTATATTTATTGTTTATTATTATTTTGGGCCTGTGTGTATATATAGAGATTATAAAATATTAATACATCTGAACGTCTGCATTTTGAAACATGTGCCACACCGTGTAACAATTATTATTTTTTTGGTTCCTGGGTAGTAAGTGTTATTTCCTAATTGCTTATGCCTCAAAAGTATAGAAAATGGCTATTATTCCCCACAAACTTTGCTTTTGTGACCAGGACAGTGATATTTTGAAATTTACCCATTTTCCAGAACATTCCAGATAGATTCAGCGCTGAGTAAACTTGGAGTAACTTCTAGAACTTTCTAGAACTTTCCAGTAATATAAACAGTAGTATAAATACAGGGACCTTAAGCCCACCAGTTCAGTTTAGTTCCAGCTGCCTAAGTGGATACATATCTGCATTTTTCTGAGATGGCATCAAGAGGCTGCAATGGTGGCATTCCTGATGGGTCTCCAAGGCGGTTTTACCAAGTTTCCCTGCTATCTTTGCCTTTGGGACAGCAGGGACACCAAGGCGCACTACCACAGGCGGGACTGGCCACAGCGGACCGAGTTCTCTGTGGGGAGGAACAACGTCAAGTGGGAGCCACTGGTGGACCCCCGGAAGGTGCTGATGCCACCACTGCACATCAAATTGGGCCTTATGAAACTGTCGCAAGTGACGCTGAATCAGCTAGGCTGGTCAGTAAAACATTGACACCTTTTGCATGGAGGATCTCAGTAGCTAAGGCTCATGGTTCATCAATTGATTCAGATTCAGTTGTATTGTGTCTGCCAACTGATGATGTGAGGCAGAACAGTAATTGGATACCAGAAAATATGAATAACAGTGAGTTTTGGCCCCCTTCAGTGTTCTGGATGGAAGGCGTACCTCGCAAAGTGACTCTGTGCGAACAGAAGGGAATGTATAGTAACAATGTGTACAGATCCAGAACTATTGTACATGGTGCAGAATTAACCCTGACACACAAATTGAAACATAATCCTCTTGTTATGTGTGCATGTAATATGTGCCAAAGCAAGACATCAGTGACTGGGCCCAAACTTTGTCCAGCCTGTAGTCATTTAGCTAAACACTGTAGAATCTTGTTTGAATGTAATGATTCTGAAGGAATTTCTTTCTCTCATCTAAATGTAGATCCAAAGGATATTAAGAGGATTGAATGCATAAATTGTGAAGGAGGTCATTTAGTGAAATGTGCTCATCTAGGTAAATTGGAATGTGTAGAAGGTGTCCCAGCTAAACGTGTCCAAGTATCTTGTAGGTACGAAGTGAGGAAGATGGCGTCTCACACCTGTGATGCTAAACTTTGGATAAAGGGGCCTGTTGTCGTTTTCGCGGAACCAACCAGAGCTGAACCCGGCACAGAAGTTGAATCCTGCTGGGAACACTGGGATATGCAGGGCATGGACTAGGCAATTTCAAATATGGAATGTATTATAAAATGAAGTGTCAAAGATATTAGGAAGGATAAAGAAAGAGTATCCTTGTACCACTAGTAGGTGGCTCTCTTGCTCCATGAAATAGGTCAGTCCTCTCTTGTTTGGAATTACACATGTATTCAATTAAGTACTTAGTGGTCTGAGAATCCCTAAGAAAATATATATAATGAACGATTTACTACTAGTATATCTTATCTTCAGAAAGCATGACGCTTGATAAAAAAGCACTATTCCGGCTAAAAGTGAACGTTAATCTACAAATTTATGTCAAGAAAAACACAAGAAAGAAGAGACTCTTTATGACCAAAAGATTAACTAACAAGCCAGAGGTCTTGAGAAAAAATCCTGTCTGAACAAAGAGAAGGGTCACGCCTAGTTGAATGCAGTTATACTGGCCTATATTTGGATTTAAATCCTAAAAGAGATTCACCAAAATAATATTATAGCAATTGATAAACAGAGGTAAATTAATTGAAAGATTATCTTATAATGAAACAGGTTCAGTGCTAATTGAAACTGTTTATAGTTCATAACACTTATTTCATAAGATTAATAATATGTTTTAAGTATTTGCTATAATGAGAAAACATATTATTTAAAACTGACAAGTATTATTGCTTGTTCACGACTTTGCTGTAGTGATAAGAAGATTAAAACCTGGAGCAATATTCGATTTACTTAAATGGGAAAATGGTACAAGTTTATTCTTCTTTCTATTGAACAATAAGACTTCTAGACATTATGATATCCATTGAAGTATAGAAGTTAAAAGGTGTTGTGTTATGTTTTTGTGTTAAGTTTGTAATAATATACTATAATGTACCTTGTTATTAATCCACTATACTATTGTCTAATGATGGTAGATGGATTCCTTATAATGTGGTGATTTGAAACTGCTACAGTGAAACCAGGGCCTCTCTTCTTATCTAGAAAGGGGGTATGTCCTTGGGTTCCACTTCAGCAGAGCTGCAAGCCTCATAGAGATGGAGTGTTAAGGTTTATGGAGTTAGTGGTTTAGTACTGATAAGTAAATGTCTTGAAATAATATGCACAACTCATGGCTTAATGGACAGGTCATATATCTAATAAAGTGCTTTGCACAGACTCTGACCTTGGAAAAAACAAGAGACTGTGGAAACTGCTAGCAGTAACATATTCCCAGAGAGGTACAGGTCAGAGCCTGGTCAGTGCATCTCTTAATGGATAAATAATTGTAATGAAAACTATTACCACTTAAACTTAGTGAAACTAAATGACTTGAATATTGTATGAGACAAACTTTTGTCAAATACTCTGTTAGACAATGGTATATGGAATCAAAACTGACTCATTAACAAAATGATGAAACAATATGAAGTTAAAAGAAACACATGCCTTTAATTTAGCATAATATAATCACTTAGAAGATGATGTCACATATTAAGAACATCTCTCACATATAAATCTTATAATCTTATAACACATATAAAATTAGTGTTTTGCATGCAGTAGTGTTTTTATATTATATTATAAACCAAGATCCTGGGAACCTGGGTTCACTTAACTTTTCAGATAATGGAGGGGCTCGGAGGAAAGCAAAGAAATGAGATCATAAGAGTTGAAACAAATGTGAAGTTTTGAATTTATTGAAGTCCATGACACCTATTAATTCTGAAAAGTTAGTCCGGATCTTTTGAAAACTATTATTTGTAAAATGGATAAGAACTGTCCCACCTGATTAATGATTGGATTTAATTGAGGCGTCCCATGTATTCCAATGAGACGAAAAACCTATAAAACTCAAGAGTAATTTCAATGGAGTACCACACTCATCCCAGACAGGGCAAACCTACACAATTGAGCTGATTGAATTCAGTTTCATTTGCCTGGTGAAGACAGCCATATCCTTTTACAATTTATATTAAAGGGTAAGCATTAAGCAATTATTATTATTACTTTATCTCACATGTATTGCCATAAGGGACTCACGCTATGTTTTAGAAATAAGAGAGAGTTTTGTTGAAAGTGCTGAAATAGACCATTGGGTACTTTAGGTGACGTGTTCTTGGCCTGCTTGTCGGCCTTGATTAACACATATATACATGTATTAAAGTGTTAACGTTGATACCTGTTAAGACACTGGACTGCCCAGTGTGTCTTTCAGCTGGGGATACGACGTAGCCTGTAGCTACTCTATCCAATATTTCACCATTAATAAACCGAACGAGTACTGATCATACTCCGATTTGTAAAAAACTTTACATACATGGGTCTGTCAATTTCTTGAGTTCTATATTAGTCATATGGATATACTGCGGGTCCAGAGTACGTACTATGTCCCACTAGGAGTAATAACATCTCTGTCCTCCTAACGTCTCCCCTGAGATAAGAGTGTATGCTGAGCAGTTCATAAGAGTACGTAAAAGAAATCTGACCACACGGATTTCGTGACATTTGGCGCCCTGGCCGTGGGGCCCGCAGATAAATACTCTGTATGACTAATCAAGAAATTGGTTTTTTATTTTAATTTTTTATTTTTATATCGACCTATGTACAATTCAAATAGTTTAACGTTTTAAAACGAATATTAAAACCGTTTAAACATTTTAATTCCATAACGTAATTTTGTAAGGTAAATTGCGTATGGGCATTTAAAATCCGGAAACCCGACGTCATGCTACGCCTCCCCAAACGCGGTGGTGTTACCCGTGCACAAACCTTCCGGTACTAAAGTCTAGCAAATACGAGAGGAAAAAGAACAGGCTATTATAGATAAATAATAGCTTAGGTTAATTAGAAACGTCTATAAAAGGAAAACGACTCAGGAACTCCTTGCAATGGACGACAATGTGGAAGATAGAGATCAATTAGTTATAGATAATATATACCAGAGTATGACTAATATGGATAAAATTACAGATGATAATGTAGTAGAAACTTTAGATAAATGTGACGTAATCAAGGAGTCTCAATCCTCCTGCTTTGAGTCAGAAACAGGGGAAGAGACTGGGTATGTGGAAAAAAGCTGTTACTTATCTTACCAGATCCAGAGAAAGAAACAAAAGAAAAGTGGATAACCCAAGGCATAAATCCGCTGAAGGCGGTACAAGCAGAGAGAACTCAGTAAGTCCGCCTCGGGGAGCGACAGCTAGACAAGAAAGAGGTAGAGCATCAGCTCCACCCACTAATACATACGACCTGCGATCAGGTCCTAAAGGGAGTAGAATACAAGCACAGAAAGTAACTACCTCTAAAAAAACTCAAAGCGCTGAATACACAAGACCTCCAAAATATAATCCATTGGCAGTTACAAGTTATCAAGCTATGAAAGAGGAGGTGGGTGAAATGCGCAGGGTTTTAGATCAGACCATGAATCATGAAATAGGAGTGCAATGTGACAGTCTGCTTGTGAACCCTCACTCGAGCCTAGCATACGTTCAAACACATGAATCCTCTGATGTCCCCTTGCGTCTTATTTCATTGGAAATAGGAGAATTACGTTTAGAAGTATACCATGGTAACATTATTAAATTGCCAGTAGATGTAATAATAAATCCAGCTAATGAAGACCTCGTACATGAAGGAGGTGTGGCTAGAGCCCTGTCTGAGGCAGGCGGGTTAATAATTCAGGAAGAGAGCTATGAGTGGATTAGAACAAAAGGCAGCATTAAAGGGGAGAAATGGCTGTAACTGCAGCTGGTTTGTTACCTGCATTTGCAATTATTCATGTTGTCGGTCCTAGAGAAGGGGATGCTGAATTTAGCCAAAAATTAAGTGAAGCAGTATTAGCAGCTCTTGATACTTCCTCTTCTTTTAATGCAGGTTCGGTTAGCATGCCTCTCATTAGTGCAGGGATATTTTCACCTAGGAATCAGAATAATGAACTCTGTATGGAGGAAATAGTAAGAGCCTGTTTCCAATGGGCAGGAACACATCAGACCAGAATAGTTAAAACAATCAAACTAATTCATAATGAAAGACGTGTTGCAGCACAATGGGTGAATATTTGTTCCCAAGTTCAGCGAGAAGCAGAGCAAGAACAAGGGAGAGTGTTAAGCACTCACCAACCTAGACAGGTATGGAATAGCACTCCGAATCTTCCACCACCTCCCTCAACCGCCGGTATTTCTTATAATATCGTTTCACGTTATCGTCATTTAGAAACTCAAATAAGAGAATTAGGACAATATGTAAACCGGAATCAATTGCCTCCTGCAGAGCTATCTCCCATATTAGAAGTAACATCCCAACCAGTCACCACTAATTTTGAAAATATTGAGGATCCAATAGAGCAGAGAAATACAATAAACCCAGATCGTAGATCAGGTAACCCTGTCATAAATAACCCTCAACGAAGTGTTCTGCTACTGAGGGAACTAATGACAGCAGTGGAGGAAATTGATGAAGATAGTTGTTTGTCTGCTGAAAAACAAGGAACTAATGATACCGACTCTGTTGAGGGTGTGGAGCAGAGAACTCCACTCCGTGTTTTAACTTATCCCTATATTAATTGTATTGCTAGAGCAACTCGCCACGACATTACTATGCGTGAAAGTATGCAGGTATTAGACGACCTGGTATATTTGTGTCAAGAAGGAGAAAGACATGCATTTTATCCGGACGTAACCAATCTTAAACAGCAGATTGCCCAACTTAATATTACTGCGAGTCAGCTATCAGGACGAAATGCGATCCTAACTGAGGAAAGAGAGAGAGATAGGGTTAAGTTAGTTGAAATGCAAACTCAATTGCTACGCAGCCAGCAAATGCTGGGGGAAGCGAATGGTATTATTCATACTATCGCTCAGCAGAATGAGGAAATGGAAATAGCTGATGATGATGATATATCCCAAACTTCCTCTCAAGAAGCCAGAGGTGAGCACCCTGGTGTAAGTACAATTGCTCCCAAGTACGATTATTCTCTACGTCCAGGTGCCTTAGACCCTATTCTAGGTACGTGTGATTATTTACTTAGCAGGGAAAGAAATGCTGCTGCCACTGCGGGATATCAGGCCAGGGTTAACGATGCAGTACGAAGAGATCCTAAAACAAATAGGGCTTTGCCTCTTAAATTTGACGATCAAACAGGTGAGGACTCAGAAATGCTTCTGCCAAGACGTTTTCCTAATCCTACTGTTCGCACTGAAACACACCAGACACAGGAAAATGCTTCCTTGCTTAGTAGAGCTCAGGTAAATGTGGAAATGGTTAAACTACTCAAAAGCACCATGAGCGCTCCTATAAAAGGGGATCTTTCAGGGTGGCTCACGCGATTAAAAAATGTAATTGGAACAATGAATCCCATAGATCAGCATACCGGACGGTTTTACTTGATGGGAATTAAAGGACTTCTTCCAACAGGCGCTTGTTTACCGAAAAAAGACAGCCTGCAGGAAATAGTTAATGAACTAATAAAAACCACAGGTAGATGCATAACTGTGATGCACAGAATTGATGAAGCTAAAAACCTCTCTCGTGAAGGTCTCGGACATCTGGTAGATTATATTTCTAAATATATCCCAGAACAGCAGTGTTTAGATATACTTACGGATTGCATTAATGCACACCATGAAGCCACTCCCCTTCAATCTTTACTGCTGGCCAAAATGAATACAGATGACACAGTTAAAGTACAAATGGAGCAAGCAAAAAATGCTATAAGTCAATATATTAGATCCAAAGGTGTTAAACTCACTAAATCCATTAAAACTGTTCACCCTCTTGGTGTTGAAGGAACGATTCCAAAAAATCTGACTAATCTGCAGCAAATACAAAACAAAACCGAGAAACGTGATCTATTTTCTCAGCGGTCAGATCTTTTGCCCCAAGGAGTGTATCACTCTGATTCTCGACCCGGTTTAAGGGGTCATCAGGGTCGCTCAGGAGCACTACCTGTTCAATCTCAGGGTCCTCAGAATTACACTAGGGGTAGAAGTGGTTACGGAGGTAATTTTAAGAGCAACCGAGGAAGGGTTAACTTTAATCCTCCTCAACGACAATTCAACCAGTCAGGACAGCGCTAGGACGGGGGCAACCCCCTAGCACAACCCTATGCTGAAGTACACGTTAATGGACAGTTCTTACAGGCTCTCCTGGACTCGGGAGCCCAAGTCTCCATGATGTGTGATAGCATTGAAGTAGGGGGGGAGCCAATTGATGAATCTGTTGTATTGACGGGCATAGGTCAAGGAATAGTACGAGCCACGGATTATAGAAAAGTAATTGTAAAACACAACGAAAAGGAAGCTGAATGTAACATAGTGCTAGTAGGGAAACAAGCAATGAACACGCAAAAAATGATAATAGGATTTCCTGATTTTGAAAAGTTAGGAATAAGAATAGTAAATGTGAATAACACACAGATTAATGTGTCAGAAAAAATAAAGGAACAACTCGACAAAACAACGGCAAAAAATAAAACTGTGCTAAGTAAGATACTTAATGATTTTGAAGCTTATTTTGCAAGGGATAAAAATGCAGCCGGTCGATATATAGGAGAACCTGTAGTAATAGAAGGAGGAGTACATTCTTGGCAGCCTCAATACCCTATAAAAGCTGAAGCAATAGCCAGTCTAAAAATTACGATTGACTAACTGTTAAAGCAAGGTGTTTTAGAATCATGCCATTCTACCACTAATACACCCATACTTGCGGTAAAAAAGCCGGATGGCTCCTGGCGGCTGGTGTTAGATTATCGAGCACTTAATCGAGTAACTAAACCCTGGAAAGCTCAGTCTTTTCATGTGTCCGGAATGCTAGAGAATGTGAAACGGGGAAAATTGAAAACCTCTATAGATCTAGCTAATGGTTTCTGGTCTATACCTGTTAGAAAAGAGGACAGGTTCAAAACAGCTTTTACATTTCAAGGGAGGCAGTTCGCTTGGGTCGGTCTCCCACAAGGGTATTGTAACGCACCCGTAATCTTCCAAGAAGCGGTCCAAACTACACTTGAAAATATACCTGAGGTAATTAATTACATCGACGACATATATTTCTCTCATGATGATGAAACAGAACATTTAGAATGCCTCAGGAAAGTCTTGGGAGCCCTGACGGAGAAAGGGTTTCTAATTAATTAATTAACAAATTTGTCGGGGGCAAGTGCAGTTTCTTGGAATGGAAATTAAGGATCAGGGTATGAATCTAAGTACAGCTTACAAAGAAAAAATGAGCAGTGTCTCCACCCCGAAAATGAAACGACAGCTTCAGGCTGTGATGGGACTGTGTAATTATGCGAGAAATACGGTACCAGGATACTCGATCCTGGCAGGACCGTTATATCAAAAAATCTCCCAGTGTAACACTGAGGGAGAATGGGTCTCATGGACAGAGGAGGATGAACTTAGACTGACACAGCTTAAAACACTAATACAAGAAGCACAAAATATAACCACTAGGGTGAGTGGTGAGCCTTTGGAGGCGCACTTCCACATTGGAGAACAGGCTGCAGTAGTAGTTGTGAAAAATAAAGGAGATGAAATGCCAATTAAATATTTGGGTTTCAATTTCTCCTCTACTGAACAGCAATTCTGTTATGAAGAAAGGATGATGACTGCACTCACAAGAGTAATGGCATCCTTGTTCAATTTAGCTCAGGGTGATCTTATTGAAGTTTTCAGTAATATCCCAGTATTAGCTACCCTGACTAAAGGATCACTGATAAACACGAAAGCGCTGAAACCAAGGTGGGATAGATGGGTTACTTTGCTAGCTGACCCTAGAATAGTCTTCACCACCTTCCCTGAGCTAACCTCTAACCTCAGTAAAAAATTCCAGCACCTTCCCCCATTTGAAGAATGGGAGGAACAAACAGTTCCAGCAGGGCAATCATTGACGTCTGACTGGTTGGTATTCACCGACGGGTCCTGTCAGACAGTGGAAGGCAAGCCCATCTGTGGGATAGGAATTTCCGTAGGACGCGACTGAAATGGAATTTATGAGGAAATTATATGCCATGCTGCAGTGGTATCAGGTGGAACTGCTCAATTAGCAGAAGTAAAAGCCCTATTGAAGGGACTTGAAATGGCTCATGATGTGGGGACGCCCAAAGAGACCATAATATTAATAACAGACTCTCATTATTGTGCTCAAGCATTCAACATTTACTCTCTAGCGTGGAAAGCAAATGGTTTTTCTGACCATAGGGGTAGTCCTGTGGCACATGCTAATGTATGGAGAGAGATTGAAAAATTAAGAAGTAATAGAATTAGCGTACAGCATACAGCAGGTCACCAGAGGGGGAAGGATGTAACTATAGTTGGAAATAATCGCGCTGATGAATTGGCACGAGGGGCAGTACAAGGTCATCAAAATTTGACTTTTAAAGCATCAGCAGCAAAAAAGTTTAGTCTGCTTGCTGATAGCCAGCTGTTGTCTGAATACCCACCTGACGGAGACAAATACCAGCTGGAAAAGGGGATTTTATACAGACTGTTTAAAACAAGTAGGAAAATAGTGCTCCCTGCAGCAAGTCGGCAGGCCATATTACTAGCAGCTCATCAAGGAGCGGGTGCATTACATAGCGCACTCAGAGGAAACTTACATCAGTTACGAGAATACTGGTGGCCTGAATTGTATGCTGAAACTGTGGAGGTTTGCAGAGGATGTTTGCCCTGTCTACAGCATAATCAAAAAAATAAAGGGACAGGGGGGCCCATGCTCAGCTTGAAGGGGGATAGACCTTGGCAAAAATTAATGATGGACTTTTTGGGACCACTCCCTAGAAGTATGAAAGGAAACAAATACTTGTTTGTGTTGGTATGTGCTTTTACAGGTTATACTATAGTAAAAGCCACTAAAAACTGCCAAGCCAGCACAGTGACTAAGATTCTGATGGAAGATATACTACCAATCTGGGGACTCCCAGAGACCTTGTTCTCGGATAGGGGAACTAGTTTTACGGGAGAAATCTGTAAGGAGCTATGCAGGGAAATGGGGATCGATCAGAAGTTGATAGTCCCTGTCACAAAGACGGCCGGAGTGGGTGGCGTCAGACCAGAATCAGGAAGTAACACACAGAGATTTGGGGTTTTGGTTAAGCTGAGCGCGTGATTGCGCTCACCATTTAATAAACAGAACAGAAAATAAAAGGTTTGAACAGACAAAAACACGGGACACGGCACTACACGCCAAAATAAAAAGACAAACAAAACGTACTAAACACTTAACAAACGGTGCACGGAGAGACAAACAAACACGGTGAGTACAAACACTTCTAGATATTATTTTTACTTTACTACTTTACGTTCTCCTTCTCTCTCACCCGTTCTCCACTCTCGAACACCCAACCCTGACTGAATGAAATGTGCGTCTATATATACTATTGTGCTGGGATTCAATTACTAATTAATTATTCACTTGAATCCCAGCACATGAATTAATTCTGTGCAACCCCGTGCTCACATATTACATTTAACCAGCACGTGAAGTGATTTGTGCCCTCCTCGTGCCTAAATACAAATCTACACTTTTAAATACACGTGAAACACAGACCCGTTTATATCCCGTGTACCAATGACTATACACCAACATTAACACACGCAACATACAACACATAACACACAAATGCACACAGGGGTGGGGCGCATTGCCACATATACCCCCCCTTGTGCGCAGCACACATGGCCTCAACGGCCACCTCCCCCCCTTAAAAATCCAGCAGTCCAGGACAAAGTCTCGGGCTGGGAAGGGAGGCTTCAGTGGGCCCATGGCTGGCCATGCTGTCAGCACCCCTGCCGGTAGTGGCACGGCTGACAGCCTGTTGGTCCACTCCTGCAGCGAAACTGCTGCTGGGGAAAGTGGTCTCCTGACCTCTCCCCCTGTCTTTGTAGCCGGTAGCTCCCTTTGGTGGGGAGCAGGTCTCCGGACCTCCCCCACGATCTCCGGCAGCGAAACTGCTGCAGTGGGAGCAGGTCTCCGGACCTCCCCCATGATCTCCGGCAGCGAAACTGCTGCAGTGGGAGCAGGTCTCCGGACCTCCCCCACGATCTCCGGCAGCGAAACTGCTGCAGTGGGAGCAGGTCTCCTGACCTCCCCCACGATCTCCGGCAGCGAAACTGCTGCTGGGGTTGGTGGTCTCCAGACCTCCTCCCCCTTCTTCATGGCCGACAACTCCCCTTTCTGGGGCTCCGGCCACCGTACTCCCCGTGGTGGAGGTACGGGAAGCAGAGACAGCTCCTGCTGTTCTGCTTCTGGCAGTGGCGGAGGCAGCTCCTGCTCCTCTGCTCCTGGAAGTGGCAGAGGCAGCTCCTGCTCCTCTGCTCCTGGCGGTGGTGGTGGTGAAGGCAGAGGCAGCTCTGAAGTACATAGCATACTACAATATCTCTTTCCTTGGGTAATTATCATCATGTTAGTAACAGTTAACCAGTACTACCTCCTACGTGAAGTCAAGAGAACTCGAAGACCTGGACTGTCACTGATGGAGTCAAGCAAAGTCATACATCAATACTCTTGTTTCTGGAGATTGCCACGAACACAAGCTCACCTTTCAGGTCTTCTCCGTTCTCCCCGGCCCATGTCCTCAAGTGCTTGTAGGCAGTTTCGACATCGTCCCCCTCCAGCTTTCTCTTCAGACTGCGGACGCTCTTGAACTCCTCGCTCTCTGCCCCTTCTCCCATGTGCTTCTTCCTGCTCTGAATCAGGTGGATCAGCTCCTTGAGTTTCTCCGGGTCGTCCATCGCATTGTGACTAGTCTTCTGCGACAGCGGCGCATGCTCCGAGCCATTCCCCCAGCCAAGCCTCTTGCTTTCGCACTTGCCCTCGGAGCCCTCCCGGCTGCACTCTGGGACCCTGAGAGAGCTTTCCACCATCTCCCTCACTCGGGATAGTGACAGCTTAAAGGCGTTGGACTCGTATAGGTAGAAGTGCAGAGCCTTATCGATATTTGTCTTTACGTATGGTGGAGTGAACAAAGCCTTTTTATGGTCCAGCTTCTGGTCATACTCATACAAGACAAACTCCCTGATCAGTTTCCTCCCTCCTTCAGGCAGATTCCTCAGGTAATCCTTCGCACAACGCTCCACTGCAATGTTCGGGGGTGTGGAAGTGTTGTTGCGGGACTTCATTAGGCCGTAGTGGAGGGCAGGAATAAATGTCATCAAATGAGGCATAATCTCCTCCGTGCCTTCGGTTGATTGGGGTGCTGCCTTTGCACTGCTTTTTGCTGATTAAAAAAAAAAAAAGAATAATTAAAACACAATATCAAAGGATTACATTTACATTTTAAGGAGCAATTGGTTCTTAGCATGTTTAATTCTGGATGTGCAGATAATGTAATTATCAACGTAATTCAAGGTGGCTGCTGCCATTTCCTGGCAGGTCACTTCCTTGTGCTGAATGTTAATTTCATTCCACTATGCCAGTGTTTTATTTTTTTTAAACTGTACCCCTTCTGTCTTATGGTGTCAGCTTAAGTACCCCTTTACAATTTTCACTATGCTGAATGGTACCAATGCCCCTCAACATGTATGGTTATTCACGGCCATTATGGCCGCAGTGTCTTTTCCGCTACAGCAACTAGAGATGCCTGTGTCAGAAAGTGTTTGGATCCAAACAACAACATGGTTTGTGTGGTTAAGTTGCATCAGCAGGGGAAAAAAAAAAAAACAACAACACACCACACACAACAAAACACACCCCCCACAACAAACACTACCCTTTCAAGCACATGGATTTCTACCATGTGTAATAATGCCATCTCAGAAGAGAGCAGAACAAAAAAAATAGCTGAAAGCCTTGCACAATCTGCAAAAAAAAAAAAAAAGGTGCAAAACTTGATCATATTTTCTAATCAGTAATTTACAAATGTTTATCCCTACATTGCATTACAGTGTTTATTGTAAGATGGACAAAAAATTATAATAGAGATTTGGTACAATGCAACCCAGCAACTCATTCTGTATGCTGCACGTGGGATATACATTTTAACACAAAGGCTACTAAACTCCAGGGATGTGCATTTTGGTACATTTTTATGAAAGTTTAAACTCTATGGCACGTAGTAGTTTAAAAAAAATCACTGTGTGTACAGATATACATATAAACACTTTTTTCTGTTATATATACTAACAGTAGACCGTTCGCATCTCAACGAGACAGGATTCTAAGCACCTTCATCTATGTGTGTTTTAACATTTTTTGCATTCCAACAGCATCGCCGTATCTTAAGCGAAGATTCTTGAAAAACCGTACGTCTGTGCGTATGTTTTTTGGGGGGTTTTTTTGCCCCGCAGCTCTTTCACACACAGTACACCTTGCCGTCTTGAGAAGCCACGGATACTTCATCTCCCATTCAAAATTATAAGAATGTATTTTTCATTTGCGTTTTTGTGCATTACTACTGCTTGCAACATGGCCGAGGTGCAGATGAGCAATCTTCTTCATGAGAATCCCCTGAAGATGCTGAGGGCATCCCTGTTAAACTAGTGCAGAAAATAACAAAAGCACAACGTTAAATGAAGTGACTGCAAAAATGAAATGAGAGTTAAAAGTAGGATCGGGGATGAACAATTCACGTAATTTGTCAGCTCTGTTTGAAATAAAATTAAAAGGGACCAGAATTAGGCTCAGGCAAGATATGATGGTAAAAGCAAAGATAGTTTTGCAATTAACAGCTTTTTCTGAGTTTAATTATGAAACAGTATCAGCTAAATTTGTCACCTAATTAAAAATGAAACCCGAAAACTTCAAGCCCTACTTTGTGTGTGTGTTCGCATCTACTTTTTCCAAAATACTTGTTTTATTTCTGAGCAATATGGACCTCTGTTAATATGGGGCATAACACATTATTTTGATGAAATACAGTGCATGGTGGGATACTATCGTATTAATTTCCACTGTTCATGAGCTGCTAGGAACTGTAACCAAACTATTCTAATAGTATTAGTGTGTGTACGCATTACGCCCGACTAAACATTACTTCAGTGTGGACGCTAAAGTTTGAGCTGGAGTCATTGAAACGTTTTTGAGTACGGTTCTCGAGATCGGTTATGCAGTGGGGACAGGGCCTTAAAAGGAAATATCCTTAATATTGCTGGAAAAGCCAAATATGAGGCTTATTGCTGCCACCTACAGGACTGGAGTGTACTTTAATCAATGCTGTTATATTGAAAAGTTTTTTTGTTTTTTTTTAATTTAAGTCATTGCTGCAGTGTAATAGATTACCACGAATACGCATGTCTGCGATCCTTTCCACTCTGTGCGTCCCGTGAATTTTTTTTTTATGTCCAATAGATTCATTTTGAGTCTAGGGCACAAAATTTTGTGTTAACACGACCTCTGTGTGTGTGTAGAAAATATATGTAGAAAATATATTATATATACACTACCAGTCAAAAGTTTTAGAACACCCCCATTTTTCCAGTTTTTATTGAAATTTAAGCAGTTCAAGTCCAGTGAATAACCTGAAATGGTAGAAAGGTAAGCGGTAAACTGCCAGAGGTTAAAAAAAAAAAGTTTAGGTTACCAAAAACTGAAAAATAATGTACATTTCAGAGTTATACAAAAAGGCCTTTCAGGGAAGAAGTAATGGGTTAACAACTTACAGCTGTTCTGCAGCAATGGAAGTAAATTAAAGCCTTGAAAGTTGATGCTAACAATTCCTACAGGTGTCCCAACTTTTGTTGATTACTTACAAACCCTCTGTCTGTATAAAAGCAGTGTTGGAACAGACTGTGTTACTACACCCTCTTAAGCATTATTTGGACAGTACTGTACTGCAGGAAGTAGTATATTGCTCTCATAATGGCAAGAAAAAGGCAATTAACAAAGGAAGACAGACAGACCATTATAACCCTTAAAAGTGTAGGTCTTTCCTTTAGAGAAATTGCAAAGAAAGCCAAGGTGTCAGTGAGTACAGTTTCCTACACCATCAAAAGGCACTTGGAAACTGGAGGAAACTCTGACAGGAAGAGGTCTGGCAGACCCAAAGCCACAACAGAATCAGAAGACAAGTTTCTGAGAGTCAACAGCTTGCGTGATAGGCGGCTCACAGGACAACAGCTTCAAGCACAGCTTAACACTGGTCGAAGTAAGCAAGTCTCAGTTTCAGCTGTGAAGAGAAGACTTCGAGCTGCAGGTTTGACAGGTCGAGTGGCCGTAAGAAAGCCATTGCTAAGATGGCAAAATAAGAAAAAGAGGCTTTCCTGGGCCATGAAGCACCGCCAGTGGACTACTGAAGACTGGAAGAAGGTCTTATGGACCGATGAATCAAAATTTGAAATCTTCGGTTCATCACGCAGGGTTTTTGTACGCCGTCGAGTAGGTGAAAGGATGGTTCCTCGGTGTGTGACACCAACTGTCAAACATGGAGGAGGAAGCGTGATGGTCTGGGGCTCTTTTGCTGGATCCAGAGTCGGCGACTTGCACAGAGTGACGCACCCTGAACCAAAACTGCTACCACAGCATTTTGCAGCGCCATGCAATACCCTCTGGTATACGCCTAGTTGGTCAGGGGTTCATCCTACAGCAAGATAATGACCCAAAACATACCTCCAGGCTATGTCAGAACTACCTTAGAAGAAAAGAACAAGACGGTAGGCTTCAAATCATGGAATGGCCAGCACAGTCTCCAGACTTAAACCCCATCGAGCTGGTTTGGGATGAACTGGACAGAAGGGTGTACTGGAGAGGGCAGCGACTGCTCCTCTCCCTCTTGCTCACTGGAAGGCATCCCTCCCATGTCTGCAGCTAGGTAACCCAGCACCACCATGGTGAGGTCACGAACGGATGCCGGGTTGTGCTGTTGCTCCCAGTCCTCCCATCGTTTCCCATCTCGCATCTGCAGTGCGTGAATAACCCAGGGGAGGTCACTGGCGAAGTTCCCCTCGGGGTGCACCAGCCAGTCCCATATTTCCCGGGACGGTGGGGAACCCGGTGGCAGTGGGGGTAGAGGGGTGGCTACTGCCCCGTTGTGGTTGTCCTCCTCCCAGCCCGGCATGCAGGATGAGGGCTGCAGCTGTTGTTGCTGCTGCTGCTTCTGCTGCTTCCTGCAGCTCTTTCTTCCCATCCTCGCTTTACTATTTTTTATTTTTTTTTATTTTATTTTTTTCACAAAACCCCCTCTCCTGGTCTGACGCTTGGAGGCGCTATTATCCCACGATGACACCACGTGTCACAAAGACGGCCGGAGTGGGTGGCGTCAGACCAGAATCAGGAAGTAACACACAGAGATTTGGGGTTTTGGTTAAGCTGAGCGCGTGATCGCGCTCACCATTTAATAAACAGAACAGAAAATAAAAGGTTTGAACAGACAAAAGCACGGGACACGGCACTACACGCCAAAATAAAAAGACAAACAAAACGTACTAAACACTTAACAAACGGTGCACGGAGAGACAAACAAACACGGTGAGTACAAACACTTCTAGATATTATTTTTACTTTACTACTTTACGTTCTCCTTCTCTCTCACCCGTTCTCCACTCTCGAACACCCAACCCTGACTGAATGAAATGTGCGTCTATATATACTATTGTGCTGGGATTCAATTACTAATTAATTATTCACTTGAATCCCAGCACATGAATTAATTCTGTGCAACCCCGTGCTCACATATTACATTTAACCAGCACGTGAAGTGATTTGTGCCCTCCTCGTGCCTAAATACAAATCTACACTTTTAAATACACGTGAAACACAGACCCATTTATATCCCGTGTACCAATGACTATACACCAACATTAACACACGCAACATACAACACATAACACACAAATGCACACAGGGGCGGGGCGCATTGCCACAGTCCCTTATCATGCTGAGTCTAATAGGATTGTTGAACGGAAAAATGGGGTAATAAAGAAAGCTCTTAAAAAATGTTTGACCTCCCCTGTAGATGCAAAATGGGACACTTACTTACCGTGGGTGCAAATGGGTATTAACAATTATTTAAGGCATGAAGGGTATACTGCCTTCTTTTTGATGTTCGGGAGAGAAATGTCCACTCCCTTGAACCCCACGGTACGTAACCCTGACCCAAACTTAGTGGAGATATGGACCCAGCTACAGCCTTCCGATTCTAACTCCAAGGAGGGGGGGCGCTTGCAGGAGGGGGATTGGGGCGCTTGCAGGAGGGGGATCCTCCTACTCAAATAATTAGAATGTTAAACAGGAATACTGCGGTAATTCTACATAAGGGCAATGAGAAATCCGTTTTTGTCTTTCAGCTAAAAAAGGTACCGAGACCATGGAAAGATAGGAGCTCTCCTAGCGAAAGCTGAAAGAAGGACCACCAGAATTAATTGCCTAGTAATACTATTAATTTTCTTACTTTGTACTCTAACAGCCCTTATAGCAACAGTCATTTGTTTATCACTGACTCTGGATAGACATATAGTAGAAAGCTATAAAGAATCAGGAAGAAATAGACAAAAGCAATCACCTAATACATCCGAGGGATTAGGGGCTGAAGTCATAGTTAGGAATGGAAAGAGTTACTGATAACCTCTGGGTCACAGACCAAGACCATAAAATATGAGTTTACAAGTCAGGATTTTGCGCAATATGTCTCTGTCAGAGGAGGATTTAGAAATAGTACTAAGGGCTATCGAAGCTGTGATTGAGGGAGTGGAACTTGATGTGACAGATAAAGGAGTAAAACTGCCTAGGGAACTAATGCCTGAATATATTAGATGTGCGGATGTAAGAAACTGCTGGATAGGCGAACGAATGAACCAAACTGTTTTATGGTGCCAAAGGCCAAAGGGAATAAGAGCAGGAGCTGTTGTACTGAAATCATGGAACAACTGCATGGATGTGAGTAAACTGAAAGATTGCCCATATTGGAATCCTCAGGAAGGATTAGTAAGAATTATTGAGGAACAGGGATGACGTTTGAAGGGAATACGGAGCGTGGAAAATACTGACGGGCCGGAGAGCTCACAGGGAGGTACCGCTCTGGGGGACTCTCCAGTTACGGAGTATGCCACAGCTACCGATTCTTTTTCATTTCAAGGAACTACAATCACCAACACTGTTTTCACAACTGAATCAAGTGCAGCTTCCTCCAGTCCACCTGGCCTTCCTAACAGAACTTTCTCAAATCCAACACCTATAGTTAATACCAATACAAACACACTGTACGCTATTCCCACTCCTTTGACCACTGAACAGATAGTTTGCTTCGGAAAAATGACTAATAACAAACCTAATACTACATATGTATGGATTGGTCACTCAGCTAATTATGATAGTAAATCATGTCACTATTTGAAATTAATAACGTGGGCTTATCCCGAATGTAGAGAAAATAATTTAGGAGGAATACAAGCAGTTTATCCAATTACTATACAGCCATTAAGACAGAATTATACAGTAAAGGCTGGTACTTATGAAGATTATAGCAGCATCAAAGGATATCGAGACACTCCACTTGATGAGTTCGGGTATCAAGCCTATGGTGTGGTTTTTGCGCAAAGACTTGAACAATATTTGAGGGGAATAAGGAACGTTGTGGCTGGTAAATATCCCATGCAGTATTTTGCTGAAAACATTGAGGAATATTTGTTCATAGCAGAAAACAAGTACCAAGAACATAAACAAAAACAACTGGCAATTACTGAGGTAATAGGGGGTAAGCAAATAGAACAAGGGTATGAAATAGTAATCCGAATCACAATTCCACAAGTAGAAAAGTACTATGAGGAATCATTTGATGTAATAAATTATGGGATTTTGGAACCAGAAGATGGGGGTTACAGAAAAACTAAAAGAGAATTCAATTTTGACCAATAGACTTTGAGGGGATTACTCATTTGGATAAATCACAATGTGAAGAAACTAATAAAAGGATAGTATGCTCAGAACAAGCTAAAAGAAAGCCCTGCTATTTGGGTGATTCATGTGATGAAAGGGTATCATATTTAGTGGCTAGTGTAGGAATACACCAGCTCCCATCAGGGAAATACTTAATACAGGACACAGGACTTTGTTTTAATCAAACCCTGTCACCTGATATCATTCCGGTGATGGAGAAGAGGAAATGTGAGGGAATAACCTTGCATCCTAATTTCGATATGGAACAAACAAGTAATGAAGTTTACACTTTCGGAGGTGGGACTAAACACACTTATGGTGTAATAATTGATTGGTTGATCGAATCCTCCCGGGACGTGACTATTAGAGTAGGAGATCTCCTGCTGTTGTTGAAGAGATGGCACAAATAGTACAACAAGGCGAATATTGGTATTGGGGGTTTATGAAAGAACAATTCGATATGATGGCAAATCAAAGTTACAATTTCAAAGATCAATGGGATAAAATAATCAATCACCCGTCCAGTGTGAATCTTTATACGCATAGGATCTTCTATAAAGCAGAAGTCTATTGTATGAGCAAAATGAGGGCAATGGCATATTTAAAAAATCAAACAGGGAAATGGACATATAATCCTGAGATATTTTATGGACCCAAAGTGCCCAGTGACCCCTCTAGACCATTCGGAATTTTAACCTGTCATCCTTCCACTATAATGTATTTAAGATATGTTAGTGATGTAGAGGAGGAACAGGCCGTAGGAAATATCCTTACGTATCCGCAATGGGTGAGATCATGCAGTCAAGTGCTATTTGAACACTGGAATAAAACAGGAAAGGATAATTATAAACAGCTTCTAGAAACATGGGTAAAGGTAATAATGAACCGGCGGGGTCTGGAGTGGAGACATTGGGAAAAATCAATAGAAATGGCTGTAAATGAATCTGACTTTTCTGTAAACGGATGGCTAGGTCCTTCTTGGTATTGTTTAAATAGTTCAATCGCTTCCATAATTCGGGACCAAATTGAAGAAATAAGGGATGAAACAAACTGGAGAGTACAAGTACGAAATCAATCTAATTATGAAGCGGAAAGAAACGCGTTTGCTGATATGTTGGACGAATATATAGTAACTCCAATATTTAGTCGACTTAGTAATCCTAGATTGTTAGTTAAAGATGTTGCAAACGCTGGAGGAATATTAGGAGAAGGGGTAGCTCAAATAGCTACAACAACGTTAAAAGGAATATTAACTCCCTTTTCTGGAATATTAGGTATGATTGGTGAAATAGGTTTTTGGATTCTAGTGATATTTGGGGTAATCATTGGATTAGTATTATTGACTGGACTAATACGAATTCTTATTCTTGTAGTCAAGATAACACGAGTGAATCGGAAAAGAAAGGGCCGCCTCACAGATATGCCCAGAGAATCACAGACTGCACACCTCACTGATTTACAGAAGAGAAAAAGAGGTGGTAAGAGTCGCAAAGCATATTAACATCTGAGTATGGCCACCAGTAACCGCTCCTCCTTTAGCAGCAGCAGTAACTCTCCCGACCCCGGTTTGGTTTCGGGGGCTCCCGAAACTGTGTTCCGATCTGGACTTCGATACACAAATTATCTGGGACAGGTAGGACATGAGTATACCCAACTTTTTAATAGCAATAATACGTTTGAATAGTAATGGAAATAAAACCTTTTATACTGTGAATATAATTATTTTAATAGATACATTTGGCTATCATTAAAATAAAACTGAAATGTTTATATTCTGCTTTCATAAAAAAAGAATGCAACAAAGTTATTGTCTTGATAAATAATGCAAAAACCATAAAAGGAAAATAACAGAAATTGTAGAGAACAATTTGGAAAGTACAAAAAAGCTTATGACTGTTTATTGAGAGAGTGGTAAATTACACTGTCCTCTGGAAATACAGCAAGCAGTTCCTGTAACGAAAGAAAAAAAAACACTTTTAATGTATGATAGTCTGCATTAAAATTCTGCTCTCAATGTTGTTTCACAGCAGACACAGTAAACCTCAAAGTATGGAGTACGATATTGTGAGCAATGAAATATTATAAGTTCGAAATAAAAATAACTTTAAGGACAGTTAAGCCTGCTTTAGTTTTAGTAATTATAGATGCTTGGTCAAGACCTATGGCAGGGGTGTCAAACTCCAGTCCTCGAGGGCCGCAGGGTCTTCTGGTTTTCATTCCAACTTAAGCTCTCAATTAACATAATTGATCTAATTAGCAGTTCAATTGGACATATTTCATATGTTTCAAGGTCTTTTACACTTGAGGATTTAAAAAAATGCACTTGATTCAAGGTACACTACCTGTGAAACATTTTGAGGCCAGAAGAGAAGTGTTAATGTGTCCAGTTAATCAAATAATTAGACCAATTAAGTAATTGAGAGCTCGGGTGGAACGAAAGCCAGAAGACACTGCGGCCCTCCAGGAACGGAGTTTGACACCCCTGACCTATGGGCTTTTGTAACATCATTTTAAGAACATTTTCACATTTTAGGACACTTTGCAGTTTATTCAAGTCTGGGAGATTGTGACGGGGTGCCCGCTTCCCCCTATATATTTGTATTATGATTTACTGTTATTGATTGTATTTTGTATATTCTCCTGTTTTGAAAAACGACTGTGTATTGGTTCAAATGCAGTTGTAATAGTGTTTGGCTAGGATGGGGTTAATTCCCATCCAGGGATGATTGTTCAGGTGCAGGTGGTCAGGAGTTTATTGATTGTTAATTGTGCAATTAATGTCTAACCACCTGCTATATAAGCCCAGCTCCAGGCTCATTGTTTGGTTGGAGTTAGGAGAAGTAACAGATAGAGAGTTTGGAGGAGATAGACAGCAGCGAGAGAAAACGACTGCTACCTTTGTTTGGTTAAGGTATTCGCTCTGTTTATTTCCGGTATTCTAGCTTTCTTGTGTTTGGCCCTTGTGCCCTTTTATTTGTGTTTTGAAAAGTTTATTTTGTTTAATAAAAAAACTGCGCCGCATTCTGCCTTTGGTGTACTGTTTTCCTGGAACCTGACGTCACACACATCACCACATCAGCCATCCTGCCACAGAGATATATTAATTGTAACAGATGTATCTGCTTGTAATAAGACAAAATAAAACTTGCACTCATATTTCAATAGAGACCTTGCGAATGAATAACCGAAAGGTGAGACAGGTCATTGATCGAGAAGCAAGCGGTTTTTCTCTGTTACAAGCTGTTTTCCCAGATAATAATAATAATAGTAATAAAAATACATTTAAAAAGGAAGGAATTTAGGAATTATACTAAAGATTTGTTTTTGTGATTACAGACAACTATCCTGCCTGTTCCTACCCGACCTAATTTTAAATTAATATACTTCTGTATAGTTAGGGGATTGACAGGAGAAGAAAGGGTTCTTGTGGGGATTAATGAACCTGGCACACGATGTCATTGCAAATAAAGAGCAAATGTTGAAAGAAATTGAAATCAGTGGATCTGATGAAGAAAAAGACCTAACTTCAAGCAAATTGACGCTGTGGATAGACAAGAACTTAATAGGACTTGGACAAATGTCTTTTCAGCCTTGTGATGGGGAGACTTGTGCACATTGTGGCAGGCGTGACCCCGGAAAATATCTAGAGTTATGTAAAATAATGAAATTATGTAAAGGATGTCATGATGAAGCATATGGCCCATCTTTTACAAGGGAAGGTGAGGCAGATGATCGAATGTTTGTAATGAAAATTGCCCCTTTGACAACAGGAAACCTCCTGAATGAGCGAGTCCCTGACAGAGATATGGATGGTAACTATGTATATGATGCTGAGGGAAGGGTAGTATATACTACTAGAATTGTCATTGACCGACGTACTGGAAAACCAGTTAAAGATGTGTATGAGCAACTCGGATGTCCGATTGAATGGATAAAAAGTTTGGGTGCTTGTGTGACCATGATATCTGACAGCTTTTATAACCCATGTGACCAATATTGTTATACTGCAGCTCGGCTTTCCTCTGTTCGTGTACTTGATGAAGACCCAGAATCTTGGTCTGAATCTGAATCATTTGAGGAACCAAGAGGGGGAAATGTCGCAAGTGACGCTGAATCAGCTAGGCTGGTCAGTAAAACATTGACACCTTTTGCATGGATAAAGAAAGAGTATCCTTGTACCACTAGTAGGTGGCTCTCTTGCTCCATGAAATAGGTCAGTCCTCTCGTGTTTGGAATTACACATGTATTCAATTAAGTACTTAGTGGTCTGAGAATCCCTAAGAAAATACAGTGCCTTGCGAAAGTATTCGGCCCCCTTGAACTTTGCGACCTTTTGCCACATTTCAGGCTTCAAACATAAAGATATGAAACTGTAATTTTTTGTGAAGAATCAACAACAAGTGGGACACAATCATGAAGTGGAACGAAATTTATTGGATATTTCAAACTTTTTTAACAAATAAAAAACTGAAAAATTGGGCGTGCAAAATTATTCAGCCCCCTTAAGTTAATACTTTGTAGCGCCACCTTTTGCTGCGATTACAGCTGTAAGTCGCTTGGGGTATGTCTCTATCAGTTTTGCACATCGAGAGACTGAAATTTTTGCCCATTCCTCCTTGCAAAACAGCTCGAGCTCAGTGAGGTTGGATGGAGAGCATTTGTGAACAGCAGTTTTCAGTTCTTTCCACAGATTCTCGTTTGGATTCAGGTCTGGACTTTGACTTGGCCATTCTAACACCTGGATATGTTTATTTGTGAACCATTCCATTGTAGATTTTGCTTTATGTTTTGGATCATTGTCTTGTTGGAAGACAAATCTCCGTCCCAGTCTCAGGTCTTTTGCAGACTCCATCAGGTTTTCTTCCAGAATGGTCCTGTATTTGGCTCCATCCATCTTCCCATCAATTTGAACCATCTTCCCTGTCCCTGCTGAAGAAAAGCAGGCCCAAACCATGATGCTGCCACCACCATGTTTGACAGTGGGGATGGTGTGTTCAGGGTGATGAGCTGTGTTGCTTTTACGCCAAACATAACGTTTTGCATTGTTGCCAAAAAGTTCGATTTTGGTTTCATCTGAGCAGAGCACCTTCTTCCACATGTTTGGTGTGTCTCCCAGGTGGCTTGTGGCAAACTGTAAACGACACTTTTTATGGATATCTTTAAGAAATGGCTTTCTTCTTGCCACTCTTCCATAAAGGCCAGATTTATGCAGTATACGACTGATTGTTGTCCTATGGACAGAGTCTCCCACCTCAGCTGTAGATCTCTGCAGTTCATCCAGAGTGATCATGGGCCTCTTGGCTGCATCTCTGATCAGTCTTCTCCTTGTATGAGCTGAAAGTTTAGAGGGACGGCCAGGTCTTGGAAGATTTGCAGTGGCCTGATACTCCTTCCATTTCAATATTATCGCTTGCACAGTGCTCCTTGGGATGTTTAAAGCTTGGGAAATCTTTTTGTATCCAAATCCGGCTTTAAACTTCTCCACAACAGTATCTCGGACCTGCCTGGTGTGTTCCTTGTTCTTCATGATGCTCTCTGCGCTTTAAACGGACCTCTGAGACTATCACAGTGCAGGTGCATTTATACGGAGACTTGATTACACACAGGTGGATTCTATTTATCATCATTAGTCATTTAGGTCAACATTGGATCATTCAGAGATCCTCACTGAACTTCTGGAGAGAGTTTGCTGCACTGAAAGTAAAGGGGCTGAATAATTTTGCACGCCCAATTTTTCAGTTTTTTATTTGTTAAAAAAGTTTGAAATATCCAATAAATTTCGTTCCACTTCATGATTGTGTCCCACTTGTTGTTGATTCTTCACAAAAAATTACAGTTTCATATCTTTATGTTTGAAGCCTGAAATGTGGCAAAAGGTCGCAAAGTTCAAGGGGGCCGAATACTTTCGCAAGGCACTGTATATATAATGAACGATTTACTACTAGTATATCTTATCTTCAGAAAGCATGACGCTTGATAAAAAAGCACTATTCCGGCTAAAAGTGAACGTTAATCTACAAATTTATGTCAAGAAAAACACAAGAAAGAAGAGACTCTTTATGACCAAAAGATTAACTAACAAGCCAGAGGTCTTGAGAAAAAATCCTGTCTGAACAAAGAGAAGGGTCACGCCTAGTTGAATGCAGTTATACTGGCCTATATTTGGATTTAAATCCTAAAAGAGAGGTATGACACAGGCCCGGTTTTTGGGATGGAACCGCATAACAGTCTCGCGTTTTGATTGGTCCATGTCTGTCACATGAATATGTCGTCACACGAGTGGAAAAGCGTGCAGGCATTTTTAACATTGTGATCAGATAGAGAGAGTGATCTGCTTTCCACAACCTTACCATTAAAATATATTGTGGTATTACACTGTACTGATATAACAAACTATGGGGAATTACTTTGTATAAATTATCATGTTATGCACGAATGTAAGAATTGGCTTTCTGTTGTGGTGTACTTTTTTCTTTCAAGTAGCATATATCTATAATCGTTTTTGCGATATATTTTAATATAAAACATATACGCTATTGCAGTTTTGTTACAGGATACATTAGTTTATCTCTAATGTAATCACAGTTTTACATATAGACTGCCCCTGTTTTCATTTACGTCCCAAATTCTGGGCCGCTTTGCTTTTCAGATAATGTCCCAAATTCTGGGCCGCTTTGGTTTTTAGATAACGTCCCAAATTCTGGGCCGCTTTGGTTTTTAGATAACGTCCCAAATTCTGGGCCGCTTTGGTTTTTAGATAACGTCCCAAATTCTGGGCACCCTTGGTTTTTAGATAACGTCCCAAATTCTGGGCCGCTTTGCATTTCCGAATTCAGCCCAGTTTTGGGGAATCAGCTGACAGCCGAGTTTCTAAGTCATGCATGCACAGTTTACCATAAACTGGATCGTGAATTCATTTGAGAGTAACCCTTAGTACATTCATCAAAGTTCATGTATTTTTTACTCTCCCCAGAAATCTTTTTAATGAAAAAAACAAAAATGTAAATGTTAAAAAACGCATTTCTTATTATATGAAGAAACTACAATGCACTGAAATAGATACATGAAAATTAATTTAAGCAGTCGTTTTCCTTTATTAAAGGCTAAAATTAAAACACATTTTTGGGAAGGAACGTGGTATTCCGAAAAAAGGACATCTCGTTTTCTTATGTAACGTCCATCAATATATTGTAGTGTTTCAGGTTCTTTTTGGACAGAAATGAGACTGCAACTGTGAGTAGATGAAGGCCGTTTATTTTGACAATAATTAAATAATCACAAAATAAAATCATAAAGTGAGGGAAAGGAGACTGGGAGTCGAAAGTGAAAATAAATGACTGTAGTAATTTTTCTTTTACCCTACCCTTCCCAGTCTTTTCCCCGCCCCTCTTGTGCGCAAAACCTGAACTCCAATTCCCCTCCACACACGTGTACCACCATGCAACCCTGGCACGCACACACCACCATGCAACCCCTGCACGCATACACCCACCATGCAACCCCTGCACGCATACACCCACCATGCAACCCCTGCACGCACACACCACCATGCAACCCCTGCACGCACACACCACCATGCAACCCCTGCACGCATACACCCACCTAGCAATTCTTTGCAAAATATATTTTCGGGTATTCAGCCCCATTCATGTCTATGGCAGTGTTATAAAACACATTTTCAGGCATATCTCTCGAACCCGAGCACGTAGAACCACCATTCAAAGTGATATAGACTCGGGGGAGCACCCCAAACCACCCCCTAAAAAGGTGTGGTGGTTCACCCAAAAACTCATGTCATGACGAAAAAATTCACTTTGCCAAGCCGTCCTGGCATTTGAACCATGAAAATGGTGACTCCTTGTGCGGGGCCCCATGGGGCCCCAACGCAAAAAAAAAATCAAGTTCCTAACCCCCACAGAACCCGAGATACGCTCTGTCAAAAATGTCCAAAAACTACCCTTTTTGGGGTCATATCTCCATGACCCCGGGGCCTAGAAACCGGGTTGAACTTCCTAGGGTCATGTCTGGGGGCCCTCTTTCACAGGGAGCAACCCGTTTTCAAATGCTACATTTTCAACAAATTTTCACATTTTCAGCATGATGGCATGTCAAGGTTGTATTTCCAATAGCTTTTGAGCTCCAGGTTGGCAAAAAAAGTCTAAACTGGTGTCCTTTCTAGCTGGGGACACGTCACTTGGAGGGATCGACAGGGGCCCCGAGGTGGACCTCCATACCAATTTTCAAGTCTTGGGGACCCCCGGAACCCGAGATACAGCACCCTGAAAAATGTCTATGGGAAATCCCATTATAAAACCCCTTTGGGGCAACGCCCACCATCTGTCGGTGGGGTGGCGTTTGAACCCGTGGCTGATGTCTTTCTTTAGCTAAGACTCTTGTGCACGCAAAGAATGTCCTTCTGAGTTTGTTGGCCCAGGGGTCGTGGAGATACGGGTACGATAAGAGACCACCCCCTTTCTTATGGCAAATCCCATTATAAAAACACCATCGGGGTAAGGCTCAGCTAATGGCGGTCGTGGGTCTTACGAACTCGGAGGAACCCATTTTCTTTAGCTAAGATTGTTGTGCATCTAAAAAGAGTACAGAAGCACCAATTTAAGTCCATTCCAAGTGTTTTGTGATCACAGTATCAGCCTGAGTGTATCGGAGCACAGTTTTGCACCAAAAGCGAGGGGAGGCGAAAAAATGCACTATATACCCTATTCTTTAAGATATCACTTTGCACTGCAAATTTGAGGAACGCAACCACTTAGCAACTTGCAAATTGGTACTGCAATTTAAAGGCCTGTAGTGTCAGACTAGTAGTGCCTAACTGATTCAAGTGTTTTTGGAATGATTTGTTGTTTTGTCCTAAACCAGCAGTTTGTCACCCAGATTTATTAAATAAACGTGGGGGGGGGGGGGGGGGGTCATCAGATTATTCTCCATTTTATTGTAACTGAGGTACCATTCAGTTGAGCGAAAATTGTAAAGGGGTACTCGAGCTGAAACCTCCAGATAGAAGGGCTACAGTTTCAAAAAAGGTTGAAAACCCCTGACCTACAGTATAAATGATCAGGAATAGATAAGGGAAATGCTGACTAATACAATACAATATGATTTATTTGAAGTTGTTGAAGGGCACTGGTCTCTTAAACCCAGAAGTTCTGATAAACCCCTATGCCTCACTATATATTGATGGACATTACATAAGCAAATGAGATGACCTTCTTTTTTTTTGGTATACCATGTTCCTAAATGTTTTCTGAGGAGAGTAAAAAATACATTAACTTTGATTCATGTACTCTTAAATGAATTAACGGTCCAGTTTATGGTAAACTGTGCATGCATGACTTAGTAACCCGGCTGTCAGCTAAGCAGAATATCTCAAAAACTGGCCTGAATTCGAAAATGCAGAATTCGGAACGTTATCTGAAAACCAGAGCAGCCCAGAAATTGGGATGTTATCAAAGCGGCCCAGAATTTGGGACGTTATCTAAAAACCAAAGCGGCCCGGAATTTGGGACGTTATCTAAAAATCAAAGCGGCCCAGAATTTGGGACGTTATCTAAAAACCAAAGCGGTCCAGAATTTGGGATGTTATCTGCAAACCAAATCGGCCCAGGATTTGGGACATTATCTGAAAAGTAAAGCGGCCCAGAATTTGCGACGTAAATGAAAACAGGGGCAGTCTATATGTAAAACTGTGATTACATTAGAGATAAACTAATGTATCCTGTAACAAAACTGCAATAGCGTATATGTTTTATATTAAAATATATCGCAAAAACGATTATAGATATATGCTACTTGAAAGAAAAAAGTACACCACAACAGAAAGCCAATTCTTACATTCGTGCATAACATGATAATTTATACAAAGTAATTCCCCATAGTTTGTTATATCAGTACAGTGTAATACCACAATATATTTTAATGGTAAGGTTGTGGAAAGCAGATCACTCTCTCTATCTGATCACAATGTTAAAAATGCCTGCACGCTTTTCCACTCGTGTGACGACATATTCATGTGACAGACATGGACCAATCAAAACGCGAGACTGTTATGCGGTTCCATCCCAAAAACCGGGCCTGTGTCATACCTCCTAAAAGAGATTCACCAAAATAATATTATAGCAATTGATAAACAGAGGTAAATTAATTGAAAGATTATCTTATAATGAAACAGGTTCAGTGCTAATTGAAACTGTTTATAGTTCATAACACTTATTTCATAAGATTAATAATATGTTTTAAGTATTTGCTATAATGAGAAAACATATTATTTAAAACTGACAAGTATTATTGCTTGTTCACGACTTTGCTGTAGTGATAAGAAGATTAAAACCTGGAGCAGTATTCGATTTACTTAAATGGGAAAATGGTACAAGTTTATTCTTCTTTCTATTGAACAATAAGACTTCTAGACATTATGATATCCATTGAAGTATAGAAGTTAAAAGGTGTTGTGTTATGTTTTTGTGTTAAGTTTGTAATAATATACTATAATGTACCTTGTTATTAATCCACTATACTATTGTCTAATGATGGTAGATGGATTCCTTATAATGTGGTGATTTGAAACTGCTACAGTGAAACCAGGGCCTCTCTTCTTATCTAGAAAGGGGGTATGTCCTTGGGTTCCACTTCAGCAGAGCTGCAAGCCTCATAGAGATGGAGTGTTAAGGTTTATGGAGTTAGTGGTTTAGTACTGATAAGTAAATGTCTTGAAATAATATGCACAACTCATGGCTTAATGGACAGGTCATATATCTAATAAAGTGCTTTGCACAGACTCTGACCTTGGAAAAAACAAGAGACTGTGGAAACTGCTAGCAGTAACATATTCCCAGAGAGGTACAGGTCAGAGCCTGGTCAGTGCATCTCTTAATGGATAAATAATTGTAATGAAAACTATTACCACTTAAACTTAGTGAAACTAAATGACTTGAATATTGTATGAGACAAACTTTTGTCAAATACTCTGTTAGACAATGGTATATGGAATCAAAACTGACTCATTAACAAAATGATGAAACAATATGAAGTTAAAAGAAACACATGCCTTTAATTTAGCATAATATAATCACTTAGAAGATGATGTCACATATTAAGAACATCTCTCACATATAAATCTTATAATCTTATAACACATATAAAATTAGTGTTTTGCATGCAGTAGTGTTTTTATATTATATTATAAACCAAGATCCTGGGAACCTGGGTTCACTTAACTTTTCAGATAAAGGAGGGGCTCGGAGGAAAGCAAAGAAATTAGATCATAAGAGTTGAAACAAATGTGAAGTTTTGAATTTATTGAAGTCCATGACACCTATTAATTCTGAAAAGTTAGTCGGATCTTTTGAAAACTATTATTTGTAAAATGGATAAGAACTGTCCCACCTGATTAATGATTGGATTTAATTGAGGCATCCCATGTATTCCAATGAGACGAAAAACCTATAAAACTCCAGAGTAATTTCAATGGAGTACCACACTCATCCCAGACAGGGCAAGGTGGTCCATCTTTTGCAAACCTACACAATTGAGCTGATTGAATTCAGTTTCATTTGCCTGGTGAAGACAGCCATATCCTTTTACGATTTATATTAAAGGGTAAGCATTAAGCAATTATTATTATTACTTTATCTCACATGTATTGCCATAAGGGACTCACGCTATGTTTTAGAAATAAGAGAGAGTTTTGTTGAATGTGCTGAAATAGACCATTGGGTACTTTAGGTGACGTGTTCTTGGCCTGCTTGTCGGCCTTGATTAACACATATATACATGTATTAAAGTGTTAACGTTGATATCTGTTAAGACACTGGACTGCCCAGTGTGTCTTTCAGCTGGGGATACGACGTAGCCTGTAGCTACTCTATCCAATATTTCACCATTAATAAACCGAACGAGTATTGATCATACTCCGATTAATAAAAAACGATAGGTTGCGGATGCAACCCCGGTTCCCTGAAAGAGAAAATAACCATCAACATGAGATATTGCCGTCAGGCAGCACCGGTAGGCTGAGCTTTTATAGCAAAGCTGCCGATTGGCCCCCACGCCAGCTGCAGTGTAAGCCCGCCCCCCTGGGAGCTTACTTAACTGCGCGCGCTGGGATGCACTTCCTCTTTTGCTCTTCAGGCCGTGAAGGCTACCGGAGCGACCTCGCAGCTTGATGGTTATTTTCTCTTTCAGGGAACCGGGGTTGCATCCGCAACCTATCGTTCCCTTTCAAGTCGAAAATAACCATCAACATGGGATACAGTGTACCCTAGCTGTCGCGAGGGAGGATTCTCGGCAGTAGGACAGACTTACGTCATAACGCAACTGCATAGGCAGTACATCTAGGCATATGCGGAGCTGCGCCTCAGCGTCTATGCTCGTAATGACACCTGTCTAAAAGGTGGAACAGTCAACACCATGCTATCAACCACTCTATACGTCCGCATCCTGAGGCATCGTAGAGTGTAAAACAGATGCTCCAAACAGTGGAGCAGAGGAATCCAGTACATTTAACCTGTAAAACCTCATGAAAGTATGCGGCGTAGCCCAACTGGCTGCCGCGCAAATATCAGACACCGGCACCCCTCGAAAGAGGGCCCAGGATGTCGCCATACCCCTGGTAGAATGCGCCTTCAACTGCCCTGGTGGTGGAAGGCCTGCAGATTCATACGCTAATTTAATAGCATCCACTATCCAGTGGGAAAGGCGCTGTTTAGACAGCGACTGACCCAAAGATCTAGAACCATGGCATATGAATAATTGTTCTGTCTGCCTCACAGTCTTTGTACGGTCAATATAACACCTCAATGCCCTCACGGGGCAGAGCATGTGTAACCGCTCTTCCTCTGGGGAAGAAAAAGGAGGAGGATGGAACGCCATCAACTCGACTGACTGGTTCATGTGGAACGGGGATATAACCTTTGGTAAAAAGGCCGGATTAGGGCGCATGGAGACCTTAGAACCGTCTCCTGCAAAACGAGTACAAGAAGGATGCACTTTCAGTGCATGTAACTCGCTCACGCGTTTTGCTGATACCACAGCCAGCAAAAAAGCAGTCTTAATAGATATGAGCTTCATATCCACGCTGTGGAGAGGCTCAAACGGTGCCTTGGTAAGGGCTTCTAGCACCACATCAAGGCTCCACGACGGTAAACTGGTCGTTCTTGGAGGCCGCAAGCGTCTTGCGCCTTTCAGAAACTGAGATGCCAAAAAATGGCAACCAGGTGATAAACCGTCAATGCGTACATGACAAGCCGAAATGGCGGCTAAATACACTTTAAGTGTAGAAGGAGATTTCCCTTCATCCAGCAGTTTCTGTAGAAACTGCAATATTACTGCCATAGGACAGGAGACTGGGTCGTGGCTCTCAGCCAGACACCAACTCTGAAACAACTGCCACTTATACGCATACTGCGACCTAGTAGAGGGCGCTCTCGCACTCAGGATGGTCGATATAACTGCAGTCGAAAGCCCTAAGGCTGACAGGCGCTCAGGGGCCAAACCCATAACTGCATGAGTTTGGGGTTCGGATGCCAAAGCTCTCCTTGAGCTTGGGACAACATTCAGAGCTGAGGACTGAACCACGTCCTTCACCACAGTTACCACCACCCTCCTGAAGGGGGGGGGGGGTTTAACCGGAACTGAAAGGTGTACCCGGTGAGTATAGTTTTGCGCACCCAGATATCGCTGGTGCATTGTTGCCAAAACAGAAGCTGTGGAACAGTATAGGGTTGGGTTAATGGCTGCCTGGTTTTCTCAGGGCTGCTTAGGCTTCGCTCGCTCACGAGGGGCCTGGCCAGAGCCACGAGGGTGTGGTCTGCCGCCTCCTCTAGGTCGCCACCCTGTGCGCTGCGGTCGTCCCCTTGGGATTTGGCCACGCGCTGCTGTATCCGCCGGGGAGGTCTTAGTACCCCCTGGACGCGGCTGGTGTTGCGGTGGTGTTCTACGCCACTGATATTCTTGTGGGCGTTTGACCTGGAAAGGCCTACGCGGCCATATCGTAGCCAACTTCTGTGATGCCTCTCTAGCCTTAGCTGAGCTTTGCAGCATCTCTTCCACCACTGGGCCAAATGTGTGCCCCGGTGTAATTGGGGCATCCAACAAGGGAGCTTTGTCATGCTCCTGGACTCTCGCCTGCGAGAGCCAGAGCTGTCATCTGGCCACCACCAGAGACGCGATGCTCCTGCCCTGGGCCCGCGCGTTAAGCTGGGCTAGCTTGACCAGCAGCTGGGCAGCTAGCCCCAACTCCGCTCTCAGAGACACCGAAGGGTAGTCTGGGAGATCCTTTATTAGCGCAGCCTGATAAACTTAGAGGAGGCTGGCCAGATTGGACAGCCTAACTGCCTCTGTAGCCGCCGAATAGCCCCTCTTGAGGTGCACCTCAGTGATCCTGCACTGCTTGTTAGGGCAGGTGGGGTCTTTCACCAACCCAGAGAGTGTTGGTGACCTGACTGGCTCCTCTGCGGCCCGAGCTGTGGCAAGGGACATGAGCAGCGATTGCTGCCCCATCATAAGGTCCATAAACTGAGACATCTTATTAGTGAGCTCAGTTACACCACCTCGCCTGTCGCGACGAGGAGAACGGGAACGTCCTCTCCTTCGGGGCGATCTAGAGCGGGATCTCGAGATCTGACGGGGGCGTTCGCCGCGAGGAGAAGGGCCTCGCATTACAGAAAGGCTGTGGGAGCGGTCTCTCTTACGCCTAACGTCAGGAGATCTTTGACCAGGGGTAACCTGGGAAGGCGAACTCCTGGAAAAAGGCAGCTTCGCTGGCGGGGAAGCCAAAGAAGGCTGCGGGGCGGAAAGGGTGTGTGACGACCCAGATGAAGGGGAGCGATCCCCGACTGCTCTCCTCGCCCTACGACGCAGAGTGCGCGTCTGAAAAAATCTAAAAAATACAATTCCTTATCACACAACTTGAATATCCAATGCACCTTTTAATACACTTGAGATAAAAGTGTTTCAAAACGCTCCATATTGCATTTTCCCATTGTGACAAGTGATGCGCTTTGGTGCTTTTAACGATGTTTAATTCCAGAACTACACAGTAAAACATTCCCAAATGAACCAAACATGTAGTAACAATACCATTCTTTATAATACAACTTGAATATCCAATGCACCTTTTAATACACTTGAGATAAAAGTGTTTCAAAACGCTCCATAGATAAGCACCAAATAAGACGTAGCTTTACAGTAAACTAATGTGGTCCATCTGTGTCTCCATCTGATGATGTAGATATCCTTCTGCCTGGTGTTGATGGCTGAAGTGCAATGCTGTTTCCAGGGTTCAGCTTATTTGCCTCCCTAGCGCATCAGCACACACAACGGCTGCGATGCTGGCTCCGGGGATCAACCAGGGTACATCTCTGGGGTCTTCAAGTGAGCACCTTCCATTCTCGGTGTTTCGGCGACTAGCCCACGACACTTCAAGAGGGCTCGATGGTGATTCTGGTGTCCCAGCATCACCCCCCTCCATCCCCCACTCAACTCAGCCCAGCTTACTACCCATACATCAGCGTTTTTTTTTCTTTCTATTGTGCTGAGATCCCCAACCAGAATCTTTCCGTCTCAACCACAGACAGTTGCTGCTCCTCTCTGCTGCTTCAGATAAGTTCTTCACTGTGCGACACAACTCTTGGCCACTGAATCCGACGTCTCTGAGAAACCGGGTTGTAGAGTGTGCCACAAATTCCCGCCAACCCACCTCCACTGGGTAAACCCAGACTCTCCATCCTCGCTGTTCCACTTCAGCGGCTAGTTGAGCATTTTCTTCCTCTCATACGGCTCATCTACAGCATCCTCCCATGGCACTGTTAACTCTACCAGGTGAACAAGGCGTGCTGATCCAGACCACAAGACAATATCTGGTCGAAGGTTAGTGGTGGCAATCTCTGGTGGAAAAATAAGCCGTTGACCAACATCTGCCAGCATATTCCAGTCTCTAGCAGCATCCAGTTGTCCTGGGCGAGACTTGGTTTTAACACCTTTTCTTGGTGGTTTCTCTCCTGGGTGGAGGAATGTTGTCTTTTGTGTGCAATGTTTTAATGGAACTATTGGCAACTTATTGGTCATGTTACGCTTGTCTTCCAATGCTAATGCCAACATGATAGCAGCACCTGGTCATGCCGCCAAGTAAACCGTCCTTGGCTAAGAGCCACCTTAAAACCTATTCAAAATGTGTCTTAATGTTGCAGGTTATGAATTCAAAGGACATGAGGGATCCTCTCCTACCCAGAGGTTTAAGTTATGTGGTGATGGGAGAACATCATATGTTGACCTTATGAGGAAACTGATCCTGCTGTGTTCCACTGACCATAGGTCTTGCCAGCCAATCTTCCGTTGTTCCACACTCTCCCATTTCATCCATTCTTCCTGCTTGGCCTGGGAAATGGCCTTTATGCACCTCATCCTCTCCTTCTGCTTTTGCACCTCATTGATTGCTTCCTCCGTTGAGCTGGGGCTGCCTTGTGCCATGTAGCAGTAGCTGAACTGAGACCAAGACCCCCTCTTCCATGCTGAACTTGCCCGATGATATTTGCAATTCAAAGGGCAGCCTTTGCATCTTTCACAGCTTTCTTTGTGGCCCACTTTCTTCTAGTTTTCAACACAGGTGCTGCCTCCCTTATGCATTTGTCGTGTGACTCAACTAATGTTAAACTTAAACTCCTCGGTTAGAGCAGAGACTGGTAGCTGCGGTATTCCTTTACCACAAAGTCCCACTCTGCTGATGCAGCGTGGAACTCCAAACCATTTCCTGATGTACGAACTGATTAAAGCTTCCAGCTTCTCTACTGTTGTCAAAGAAACCTCGTACACAGTCAGTGGCCACAGCAGCCTCGGCAGTAGACTAAACTGAAAGCACCAGAATTTTAGTTTGCCTGGTAAATCGCTGCTGTCTATGCTCTTCAACCCTTCACTTTTTGTTGTCTAACTTCTCCCACATGAACGGTGTCCTTTAGATCCCCGTTGTACCATCTCAAAAGACTTTTCACTGGCTTCTTAGACACTGTTGGTATTGCCTCACCATTAATGTAGAACATTTTATCTACTACTTTACCTTTAATTATAGAGATGCTCCTTGATTTAGTGGGCTTGAATTGCATTTGTGCCCATTCAATGTTATTGGTTAATTTGCCCAATAATCGATTAGTGCAGGCTACTGTTGTAGTCATGGTTGTCATGTCATCCATGTATGCTCAAATTGGTGGTAGTCGCATTCCAGAAGCCAAGTGCTCTCCTCCCACTACCCATTTTGATGCCCTAATGATTACTTCCATTGCCATAGTAAAAGCCAGTGGAGAAATGGTGCATCCTGCCATTATTTCAACTTCTAGGCATTGCCATGTAGTGCTAAATTCTGAAGTTGAAAAAATAAACTGCAAATCTCCAAAGTAGGCTTTCACTAAATTTGTTATTGTCATCGGTACACTGAAAAAATCAAATGCTGCCCAAAGAAGTTCATGTGTAACAGAACCATATGCATTAGCCAAATCCAGGAATGTCACATGGAGCTCCTTCCTCTCCTTTTTAGCTGATTGAATTTGTTGCCAGATCACACTGATGTGTTCTAAGCATCCTGGGAAACCTGGAATGCCCGCTTATGTACTGAATTGTCAATGAAGCAGTTCTTTAATAGGTAAGTTGACAATCTCTGAGCAATAATGCTGAAGAAAATCTTGCCTTCCACGTTTAATAGGGAAATAGGACGAAACTGACTGATGCTTGTAGAATCTTTTTCTTTAGGTATAAAGACTCCACCTGCTCGGCGCCATGCTCTTGGTACAACCTGTTTTTCCAATGCCACTTTCATCAATTTCCACAGGATTCATAGAACTCCTGAAGCACTCATGTACACTCTGTACAGAACTCCATTAGGCCCTGGAGATGATGAAGCCCTTGCTTTTTTCACAGCTTGCTCTCTCTTTCCACATAGGTGCACAGTCCTCCATTTGGTATTCTGGTGGATTGATAGGTGAGATGTCTGAAAGAATTGACATAAGCATCTGCCTTTTTGAATCTGTATGTATGTGTTTCCTCCAAATATCTCTCCAGCTCAAACTTAAATGCTTTTAGTGTGCCATTCTTCTCACTGGTGAATAACTTCTTTACAAATTTGAATGGGTCTTTATAAAAGTTAGTTCTCGCACACTCCTTCCTTTTGTAGCGTTTCCATAGGCGCTCAGCTCTGCGCAATGTTGCAAGCTTATCTTTTATGACCCTTTGTAAGAGATTGAGTCCCTCCTTCTGACATTGTTCTGCTCTTCTCCATTGCTTAAGAACATAAGAAAGTTTACAAACAAGAGGAGGCCATTCAGCCCATCTTGCTCGTTTGGTTGTTAGTAGCTTATTGATCCCAGAATCTCACCAAGCAGCTTCTTGAAGGATCCCAGGGTGTCAGCTTCAACAACATTACTGGGGAGTTGGTTCCAGACCCTCACAATTCTCTGTGTAAAAAAGTGCTTCCTATTTTCTGCCCCTTTATCTAATCTCCATTTGTGACCCCTGGTCCTTGTTTCTTTTTTCAGGTCAAAAAAGTCCCCCGGGTTGACATTGTCTATACCTTTTAGGATTTTGAATGTTTGAATCAGATCGCCGCGTAGTCTTCTTTGTTCAAGACTGAATAGATTCAATTCTTTTAGCCTGTCTGCATACGACATGCCTTTTAAACCCGGGATAATTCTGGTTGCTCTTCTTTGCACTCTTTCTAGAGCAGCAATATCCTTTTTGTAACGAGGTGACCAGAACTGAACACAATATTCCAGGTGAGGTCTTACTAATGCATTGTAGAGTTTTAACATTACTTCCCTTGATTTAAATTCAACACTTCTCACAATATATCCAAGCATCTTGTTAGCCTTTTTTATAGCTTCCCCACATTGTCTAGATGAAGACATTTCTGAGTCAACATAAACTCCTAGGTCTTTTTCATAGTTCCCTTCTTCAATTTCACTATCTCCCATATGATATTTATAATGCACATTTTTACTGCCCGCATGCAATACTTTACACTTTTCTCTATTAAATTTCATTTGCCATGTGTCTGCCCAATTTTGAATGCTGTCTAGATCATTTTGAATGACCTTTGCTGCTTCAACAGTGTCTAACGAGTTTGCTTACTATATCAGAGTCTAAATCATTAATGTAGATTAGGAATAGCAGAGGACCTAATACTGATCCCTGTGGTACACCACTGGTTACCTCACTCCATTTTGAGGTTTCTCCTCTAATCAGTACTTTCTGTTTTCTACCTGTTAACCAATCCCTAATCCATGTGCATGCATTTCCTTGAATCCCTACTGCGTTCAGTTTGAGAATTAATCTTTTATGCGGGACTTTGTCAAAAGCTTTCTGGAAATCTAAATAAACCATGTTGTATGCTTTGCAGTTATCCATTTTCAATGTTGCATCCTCAAAAAAGTCAAGCAGGTTAGTTAGACATGATCTCCCTTTCCTAAAACCATGCTGGCTGTCTCCCAGGATATTGTTACCATATATGTAATTTTCCATTTTGGATCTTATTATAGTTTCCATAAGTTTACATATAATAGAAGTCAGGCTTATCGGTCTGTAGTCACCTGGTTCGGTTTTGTCTCCCTTTTTGTGGATTGGTATTACATTTGCTATTTTCCAGTCTGTTGGTACAACCCCTGTGTCAAGAGACTGTTGCATGATCTTGGTTAGCGGTTTGTAAATAACTTCTTTCATTTCTTTGAGTACTATTGGGAGGATCTCATCCGGCCCAGGGGATTTGTTTATTTTAAGAGCTCCTAGTCCCTTTAACACTTCTGCCTCTGTTATGCTAAAGTTATTTAAAACTGGATAGGAACAGGTCGACATGTGGGGAATGTTGTCCGTGTCCTCCTATGTAAAAACCTGTGAAAAGTAATCATTTAATATATTTGCTATTTTTTTTTTCTTCATCTATGATTTTGCCATTTGTGTCTCTTAGACATTTAACCTCCTCTTTGAATGTTCTCTTGCTGTTATAATATTGGAAAAACATTTTGGAATTGGTTTTAGCCCCCTTAGCAATATTGATTTCTATCTCTCTCTTGGCCTTTCTAACTTCCCTTTTGACTTGTGTTTGCAGTTCCAAGTACTCTTTCTGTGTGCTTTGTTTTTGGTCCCTTTTAAACGCTCTGTAAAGTGCCTTTTTTCGCTGAATATTTTTTTTTAATTGATCTATTAAACCATTTTGGCCATTTTGTTTTAGATTTAGATTTGTCTACTTTTGGGATGTAATTGTTTTGTGCCTCTAGTACTACATTTTTAAAAAACAGCCACCCTTTTTCTGTGGATGTTTTCTCTATTTTACTCCAATCTACTTCTGTTAGTCTCTGTTTCATACCTTCGTAGTTTGCTTTTCTAAAATTGTAAACCTTAGCTTTAGTCATTACTTTTGGGGTTTTAAAAAATATTTCAAATGAGACCATGTTGTGGTCTGAGTTTGCCAATGGCTCTCTGACCTCTGTTTTAGTTATTCTGTCTTCAATATTTGAAAAGACTAAGTCAAGGCATGCCTCCCCTCTAGTCGGTGCCTTGACAAATTGCGTTAGGAAGCAGTCATTTGTCATTTCCACCATTTCAATTTCGTCCGTCGTGCCCCCCATTGGGTTTTCCCATTTTATACAGGGGAAGTTGAAATCCCCCATTAGTATGGCTTCTCCTTTTCTACACGCATTTCGAATGTCATTGTATAACAGATTATTTTGCTCAGCATCTGAATTTGGCGGTCTATAGCATGCTCCTATTATTATGCCCTTTGAATTTGTGTCCATTATTCTGACCCATATTGATTCTGCATTGTTTTCTTTGTCCTGATTTAACACCTGGGCTTCAAGGCTATTTCGTATGTATAGCGCTACCCCTCCGCCTCTTCTGTCCTGCCTGTCTTTCCTATATAGTGTGTACCCACTAATATTATATTCGTCTCCATCACTCTCAGACAACCAAGTTTCTGTAACACCTATCACGTCGTAGTTACTTGTTAGTGCAGTAGCTTCAAGTTCTAACATTTTGTTTCTGAGACTTCTAGCATTAAGATAAATACATTTAATAGTGGTCTTACCTGAGTTGTTGCTCTTGTTTTGATGTAGTCTCCCTTCTGTTTTTTTGTTTTCTCCCCCCTTCCTTTCTAGTTTAAATGCTTCTGTACCGCCTGAAGGATCCTTTCTCCGAGTAGATTGGTTCCCTTTCTGTTTAAGTGCAGTCCGTCCCACCTGTATAGATAGTCCTTGTTGTAGAAAGTGCTCCAATGTTCAAGAAAGGTGAAGCCTTCCTGTGTGCACCACGATTTCAGCCATGCATTTTGATTTTGTATTTCCAGCTGTCCATATGGTCCTTTGCAAGGCGCCGGCAGTATCCCAGAAAAGACCACAGTTTTGGTCTTGTCTTTTAATTTCCTTCCTAGCTCTCTGAATTTGTTTTGCAGGGATCTTGGCCTGTCTCTTCCAATGTTGTTTGTACCAATGTGGACGACAACTACCGGGTCATCTCCTGTTCGTTCTAGGAGCCTGTCCACATTCTCAGTGATGTGCTTGACTGAGGCTCCTGGAAGGCAGCACAGTGTTGTAGTAAGGGGGTCCAAACTGCGAACTGAACTTGCTGTGTTTCTCAGTATGGAGTCCCCAACAATCATGACCTCCCTTCTTTTTGCTGCCTGGTCAGAAAGAACTTCTTTCATTTCTTTGAGTACTATTGGGAGGATCTCATCCGGCCCAGGGGATTTGTTTATTTTAAGAGGTCCTAGTCCCTTTAACACTTCTGCCTCTGTTATGCTAAAGTTATTTACAATTGGCTAAGAATAGGTCGACATTTCTGCTTGTTGTCCATGTCCTCCTTTGTAAAAACCTGTGAAAAGTAATCATTTAATATATTTGCTATTTTTTTTTCCTCATCTATGATTTTGCCATTTGTGTCTCTTAGACATTTAACCTCCTCTTTGAATGTTCTGTTGCTGTTATAATATTGGAAAAACATTTTGGAATTGGTTTTAGCCCCTTTAGCAATACTGATTTCTATCTCTCTCTTGGCCTTTCTAACTTCCTTTTTGACGTGTGTTTGCAATTCCAAGTACTCATTCTGTGTACATTGTTTTTGGTCCCTTTTAAATGCCCTGAAAAGTGCCTTTTTTCACTGAATATTTTTTTTAATTGATCTATTAAACCATTTTGGCCATTTTGTTTTAGATTTAGATTTGTCTACTTCTGGGATGTAATTCTTTTGCGCTTCTAGTAGACATTTAAAAAAAAAAACAGCCATCCTATTTCTGTTGATGTTTTCTCTATTTTACTCCAATCTACTTCTGTTAGTCTCTGTTTCATACCTTCATGTTTGCTTTTCTAAAATTGTAAACCTTAGCTTTAGTCATTACTTTTTGTGTTTTAAAAAACACTTCAAATGAGACCATGTTGTGGTCTGAGTTTGCCAATGGCTCTCTGACCTCTGTTTTAGTTATTCTGTCTTCGTTATTTAAAAAGAATACATCAAGGCATGCTTCCCTTCTAGTCGGTGCCTTGACAAATTGCCTCAGGAAGCAGTCATTTGTCATTTGTCATTTCCACCATTTCAATTTCGGCCGTCCTGCTCCCCCCGGGTTCTCCCATTTTATACAGGGGAAGTTTAAATCCCCCATTAGTATGGCTTCTCCTTTTCTACACGCATTTCGAATGTCATTGTATAACAGATTATTTTGCTCAGCGTCTGAATTTGGCGGTCTATAACATGGTCCTATTATTATGCCCTTTGAATTTTTGTCCATTATTCTGACCCATATTGATTCGACATTGTTTTCTTTGTCCAGATTTAACGCCTGGGCTTCAAGACTATTTCTTATGTATAGCGCTACCCCTCCGCCTCTTCTGTCTTTTCTATATAGTGTGTACCCACTGATATTATATTTGTCTCCATCACTCTGAGACAACCAAGTTTCTGTAACACCTAACACATTGTAGTTACTCGTTAGTGCAGTAGCTTCAAGTTCTAACATTTTGTTTCTGAGACTTCTAGCATTAAGATAAATACATTTAATAGTTGTCTTACCTGAGTTGTTGCCCTTGTTTTGATGTGATCTCCCTTCTGTTTTTTTTGTTTTCTCCCCCCTTCCTTTCTAGTTTAAATGCATCTGGACCTCCTCAAGGATCCTTTCTCCGAGTAGATTGGTTCCCTTTCTGTTTAAGTACAGTCCGTCCCACCTATATATATAGTCCTTGTTGTAGAATGTGCTCCAATGTTCAAGAAAGGTGAAGCCTTCCTGTGTGCACTATGATTTCAGCCATGCATTTTGATTTTGTATTTCCAGCTGTCCATATGGTCCTTTGCAAGGTGCCGGCAGTATCCCAGAAAATACCACAGTTTTGGTCTTGTCTTTTAATTTCCTTCCTAGCTCTCTGAATTTGTTTTGCAGGGGTCTTGGTCTGTCTCTTCCAGTGTTGTTTGTACCAATGTGGACGACTACTACCGGGTAGTCTCCTGTTCGTTCTAGAAGCATGTCCAGGTTCTCAGTGATGTTCTTGACAGAGGCTCCTGGAAGGCAGCACACTGTTGTAGTAAGGGGGTCTAAACTGCGAACTGAACTTGCTGTGTTTCTCAATATGGAGTCCCAACAATCATGACCTCCCTTTTTTTGCTGCCTGGCCAGCACTGTTTATAGGGTCCTGGATGTTGTTCCTTTCATTCTCTTGATGTTGGTTTTGGTCATCTAAATGTTGAAGTGGCTCAGATTTGTTGGATGTTTGGATTTCTGGTGGTTCTGCCTATCTGAACCCATCTGTTTCGACTCTCTTCCATTTCCCTGGTGGATTTCAGTCTGCTAGGGGTGCAGACTTCCATGAATTGTGGGTGTATCAGCTCCTCAAGCTCCTGTTGCTGTCTCATTTCCTCCAGCTCTATTTCTAACAGACTTACTCGTTGAAGCAAGTCCTGGATTGTGCGGCACTTTACACAAACTTGGTTGAGCTCTGTTTGGTTTTCTCGGATTTCCCACCTCATGCTGTTGTCACAGATTACTGGCTTGGAGACCATGTTTGTTTTTGGGGTTTTTTTGGAAGTTCAGTTTAGCTTCTGCAGCTGTCAACCTGCTTTCAAACTGCTTCTAACTGCGCTGTACTTGTCCACAACTGTACTTCTCCCACGCTGTCGCTTCCACACGCTTTCGCTCTGAACTCTGGCTGCCTTTTGTTTGTCTCTGCATTGTGCTGCAGGCTCCACCCCTCCCCCGTGTCTCAGAATGGCGCGGAATTTGAATCAGCTGCTCCAAGTTTCAGCTTGTTATCAGAAAAAGACTCGCAGCTGTTAGGCTTGAAGGTGCAATGTTTTCTGATTAAAGCAATTCAAGATGTAATTTAAAGATGTAATTCATCCTTTCTGCTTCTAACTGCACTGTACTTGTCCACGACTGTACTTCTCCCACGCTGTCGCTTCCACACGCTGTCGCGTGATTTTTTCACATTAGTTTTTAGGTACACCATTTGGGAGGTATGACCACCTTAAAGTGATAATTAGGCCTATTATCACACATGCTATATAGAGGTTTGTGGCAAAGTGGTTAGTAAGGGGAACAGGTGTAGCGGTGATGCGGTGCAGGAGTGACAGGCAGACAACGGTAATCCAGTGACAAATGTTTTTATTTATTTTAAATCCTGGTCTAGCGACCGTAAATAATAAGCCCCGGCAATACACAACGATGTGTAGAGCGCGGGGATGAAAACGACAGGTTACAGTCCTGAATAAAGAAAACAAAAACACGTTCACCCGTCCCGGGTGCGTGCAGTCGTGCTGGTGGTGAGTGAATACACTTTTTATTCGGTGACAGTTGTGAGGTGGTGATCCGGTTTGTGCTGGCCCACGGCGACAGCTCCGGATGTGCTTTAGCTGTCTGGTGGTTTCAAAAACACAGACAGTTATTGTACAGCAATAAACAAACAAAAACACACACACACTCAACTCTTTACAGAGTAATACAGCACTTCACTATACCGTCCTTCTCGGTCCTTGGCTTAACCCAAACGAAGGAAAAGAACAGCGTTACCCTGGCCCCTATATGTAATCCCGCATGATATCTAGGTAAACGGTTGCAGCTGCCTTATTACTTGCAGCTGCCCCTCGTTTACCTGTCAAATCAATACGGTCTTACAACAGAGTCTCGCTTCCTTCCAGGCTGACCCACTTTCCGGTCCCGGAAACGAACTGTCAGGCCAGCCCTTCCAGATACTTCTCCTCCCGTTCTTTAGCGCCCTCACAGGTCGGGAGGAAGATTTATCACCAGAACTCACTGTATTTCTGTCACATATCCCACCGCTCAGAGTGGAGCCGAAGGAACACTCGGCTAAATCTACCTTTCCCATTGCTCCCCCCTTCCGGGAAAAATAATCCGCATTTTGGTGGTCTTTCCCCGCACGGTGTACCATATGGTACATGAAGGGCTGCAATGCCAGATACCACCGAGTTATCCGGGCATTGCTGTCCTTCATTGTGCTTAACCACTTGAGTGGGGCGTGGTCTGTGACAAGATCAAATGAGTGTCCCAGCAGGTAGTATCGTAAAGAGTGAGTAGCCCATTTAATGGCAAAACACTCTTTTTCGACTACGGAGTAGTTACGCTCCCGAGGTAACATTTTTTTGCTCAGGTACAATATCGGGTGTTCTACTCCAGCTACTTTTTGGGACAAGACTGCACCCAACCCTACATCCAAGGCGTTGGTGTGGAGGATGAATCTCTTGGTGAAATCTGGGGTAATAAGAGTGGGGGCCTGGCAAAGTTTACGCTTAATCGTATCAAACGCCCCCTGACACTCAGCTGACCATTTAATTAAATTTGGCGCACTCTTTTTGGTGAGGTCGACTAACGGGTTAACCACTGTGGCGTACTCAGGGATGAAGCGGCGGTAATAACCGGCTAAGCCCAGTAGTGACCTCACCTGAGTCTTGGTTTTGGGGATCGCTGCATCAACCAAAGCCTGGATTTTGGTGACCACAGGTCTCACCCTTCCATTTCCCATTAAAAATCCCAAATATTGAGTCTCTGTCTTGGCAAACGCACATTTCCTCAAGTTAGCTGTCAGCCGGGCTGCCCTTAGAGACTGAAGAACGGCTGCAACCCTAGCCAAATGCTCTCGCCAGGTGGAGCTGTAAATCATCACGTCATCAATATACGCTGCTGCATATTCATGATGTGGGCGTAAAACCTGGTCCATCAGTCTCTGAAAGGCAGCGGGCGCACCATGTAGCCCAAATGGCATGGTTTTAAAGTGGAACAGCCCCTCTGGTGTTGAAAATGCGGTTTTCTCTCTGGAGCTGCGGGTTAAAGGGATTTGCCAGTATCCCTTCGTCAGGTCCAGAGTGGAAATAAACCTCGCTTTTCCCAGTCTGTCTAAAAGCTCGTCGACCCGAGGCATGGGATACGCATCGAACTTAGCAATAGCGTTCATCTTTCTGAAATCTACGCAGAAGCGGTTGGTGCCGTCCTTCTTAGCCACTATTACAATAGGACTGCACCACTCGCTCCTGGAAGGTTCAATCACTCCAAGCTCGAGCATATCCCATACCTCTTTGCGAACGCCACTTCGTCGACTTTCCGGGATCCGGTACGGTCTCTCTCGCACTGTGACACCTGGAGGAGAGATAATGTCATATTCAACTAAGTTCGTCCTGCCGGGCACATCAAAAAAAACATCGCTGAACTCCTCAATAAGCTTACGCAGCTCTCTTTGCTGATCCGGAACTAATTGTTCCCCCATTGAAATCGCTCTTGTGCTCGGGGTCTCTGGACAGGGACCTAAATCATCCTCCATATTGCCTGGGGCTATAAATAAGACCTCTCTTGCCTGCCAGGGCTTCAACAAATTAATGTGGTAAATTTCACGTTCATTCCGGCGATCGGGCTGTCTAATTTCATAATTTACTTTCCCTATAGCCCGAATCACCTCATACGGCCCCTGCCATTTAGCACACAGTTTTGACTCTGATGAGGGAAGTAGCAGCATTACCTTGTCCCCTGGTCGAAAGGTTCGAATCCGTGCATTTTTGTTATAATGCTGCTCTTGTCGGTGCTGAGCCGATCTGAGGTTGTCTTCGGCCAAACGACCGACCAAATCCAGGCGATCTCTGAGTAGGAGCACATACTTCACTACATTTTTAGACGAGCCTTTGTGCTCCTCCCACCCCTCTCTCAGCAGGTCGAGGCTGCCGGCCGTACAGGAGCTCAAAGGGGGAGAACCCCGTTGAACTCTGCGGCACTTCTCTCACTGCAAAAAGGAGGTAGGGGAGAAGTGATGCCCAATGTTTCTGCTCTTGTGTTACAAATCGCCTCAGCATCGACTTTAAGGTCTGATTAAAACATTCCACCAGACCGTCCAATTGTGGATGATAAACGGACGTCCTGATGGGACGTATTTTTAATATTTTGTACACCTGCTGTAACGTATTGGACAAAAAGTTAGTTCCGTGATCGGTCAAAATCTCCTTGGGGATCCCTACTCTGGCCATAATCTGTGCTAACTCGGTGGCTATTGCAGCGGCACTAGTGGACCTCAATGGAACTGCCTCCGGGTATCGCGTTGCATAATCCACCACTACTAAAATGTGTGTATACCCGGAGTCAGAAGGTAGCAAAGGGCCGACTATGTCCATTGCAATGCGCTCGAAAGGAGTGGAAATAATCGGCAGTGGGACCAAAGGGGCGGGGCGCACTCGACCCGGCGCTACTCGCTGGCAGTCTGGGCATGTGGCTACATATCTCGACACATCAGTATGAAGACCTACCCAATAGAATCGAGCCAATATCCGTTCCCTCGTCTTCTCGGCTCCGAGGTGCCCCGCAAAAGGGATATCATGCGCCAGCCTCATGACCTCGGTCCGACAAGACGGGGGAACCAACAATTGTGTTACAGGCTGTCCTGTGCCCGCGGCTAGGTTTACCCTATACAGTAATTGCCCCTTGATACTGAAATGTGGATATACTAGCGCCCCAGCGCCGTCAACATCCTTACCTTCAATGGACCGGACCTGCCCCCAAGCGTGCATCAGTGACGGGTCATTATGTTGGCCCCACACTAGGTCCGCGCTTGAGTACCACGGGTCCGGTACATTGAGAGGGGCTGGAATAACCTCTGCTCTAGTCGGTCCAGTAACCTCGCTCTCTCGGTCACACTGCGTTCCCACTCCCTTCGACTGGCGTTTGTTACCATTGCAGCACTCTCCCACCAGACCCCAGCCTTGTCTCACAAATGCTCCCTCCCATTTCGCGGTCTGTCTCTCCTTATTTGTTTTTCTAGGACGGAAAAGAGGGGAAAACATTTCAGTGTGAAAAGGAAACACATCACCAATTCGTTCCTCTTTTTTTTTTCTGCCACGTTTACGTGTGTGGCTGAGACTGCCATTGTTTGCATCAATTCTTTGAATTTTGGCCAGTCTCGACCCAGAATAACTGGGTGTGGCAACCTTTCCGCCACCCCGACTACAAGGTGACGTTTTATCGGTCCTACCGATAAATATACTTTTAATGTGGGGTATGCCGCCGTGTCTCCATGGATACAGGAGATGGCCACCTGACCTCGTGGCCGCCACGACACACCGCCCAGGAGAGCTGTCCTAATCAAGGTTTGCTCACACCCTGTGTCCACTAATGCGTGGGTTTTCACATTCCCTAACACAACATTAATCAAACAAGGCCCCTCCCGACCATTTTCCCCACGCTTACCAGTTTCAGGTGCCCAATTGCACGCGGCCACGTCACACTCCATGGCAGCGGGGCATGACCTGGCCAGATGTCCCGGCTGGTGGCACCTAAAACAGATAGGAGGGACAGAGGGGGCATAGGTCAGAAATCTGTCCCGCTGCTGGTATGGCAACGGGGCAGGGGCAGCACCTCTACCCCAGCTGGGGGCCAACCTTGGTCTCCATGGGGGGGAGGCAAGGGGGCCCAATGGGGTCGGTGCACTGGGAGGTCTGGGTCCCTGGAACGTGGGGGGTGGTGGTGGTGGTGTTGGAGGAGAGGGAGGGAGAGGTCGGCTGCTCCGAAGGGCAGGGGCCGACAGGATCCCGATCCGGGCAGAGGTCAGGGAGTCCTCGAAGTCTTCGGCCAGTTTGACCGCCTCCTCCAGGGTGTCGGGGTTGTGGCGCCGTATCCACGCCTGGGTTTCGGCGCCGACCACATGGCAGAATTGCTCTACCACAATGGCTTCCCCCATCTGCTGGGCGGTCTTCTTCCCGGGCGTCAGCCAATGCACCATGTGGTCGCACAACCGCTCTGCGGTACTCCCTAAACCGCGCCCGGTGGGTCTCCGTGGTGATGTTCAGCCGGCGGAGGATAGTCTGCTTGACCAGGTCATAATCGGCGTGATGGTCGCTCATGGCTTGGTAGGCTGCCTGAGCCTCCCCAATCAGGCAGGGTCCCAACTGGCTGGCCCAGAACTCCCGCGCCCAAGCCGCCGCGGTAGCCAGCCGCTCGAACGCCACCAAATACGCCTCCGGGTCATCCTCCGCCGACATCTTCATTGCCCGTGCCTTCGGGGGCGACATCAGCGGTGTTGTGGTAGGGGTCGTCGCTGCAGCAACGGCCAGCCCTACCCGTTCAATGAGCGCCGTGTAGCGCTCCTCCCTCCTTCTCTCCTCTGCGTCGCGCCTGCTCTCCAGCGCCTGCAGCAGCTCCGCCAGTGCGTTGCGGTCCATGATCCCGTAGTCTGACACCACGTGTGGCAAAGTGGTTAGTAAGGGGAACAGGTGTAGCGGTGATGCGGTGCAGGAGTGACAGGCAGACAACGGTAATCCAGTGACAAATGTTTTTATTTATTTTAAATCCTGGTCTAGCGACCGTAAATAATAAGCCCCGGCAATACACAACGATGTGTAGAGCGCGGGGATGAAAACGACAGGTTACAGTCCTGAATAAAGAAAACAAAAACACGTTCACCCGTCCCGGGTGCGTGCAGTCGTGCTGGTGGTGAGTGAATACACTTTTTATTCGGTGACAGTTGTGAGGTGGTGATCCGGTTTGTGCTGGCCCACGGCGACAGCTCCGGATGTGCTTTAGCTGTCTGGTGGTTTCAAAAACACAGACAGTTATTGTACAGCAATAAACAAACAAAAACACACACACACTCAACTCTTTACAGAGTAATACAGCACTTCACTATACCGTCCTTCTCGGTCCTTGGCTTAACCCAAACGAAGGAAAAGAACAGCGTTACCCTGGCCCCTATATGTAATCCCGCATGATATCTAGGTAAACGGTTGCAGCTGCCTTATTACTTGCAGCTGCCCCTCGTTTACCTGTCAAATCAATACGGTCTTACAACAGAGTCTCGCTTCCTTCCAGGCTGACCCACTTTCCGGTCCCGGAAACGAACTGTCAGGCCAGCCCTTCCAGATACTTCTCCTCCCGTTCTTTAGCGCCCTCACAGGTCGGGAGGAAGATTTATCACCAGAACTGTATTTCTGTCACAAGGTTGAAACGTGTCAGCAGTGTGGCTACCGTAGTTCTTGTTTTTAACATGCCTTTGTGACAGGGATGGACGAGTGGTGACGTCAGGCCAGATGCAGGAAGGAAAACAAACCCAAAAATACTGCAGTTCAAAACAAACGCTTTATTTAAATACAAAAATAAATAAAATATTTAAACAGAAAACACTTGCTCAGAGAGCGAAATAAAAAGGTTAAACAAAAATAATCACAAACACAAAATTCTCTCCCGCTCCTCGCTCTCTCCGCTCTCATTCTCGCTCCTAAAACCCACCCCGAACTTGGACAGCTGCAGGCTTTTATGCAGATGACCACCTCCTGATTTAGCAACAAATGAATCACTTAATTCAGGAGATGGCCACCTTCTCCACGAGGTTTTTTTAATAGTAGATGGGGCTTCCCATCCACACTACCAAACAGTACGAAAAACAAACATTCGGCTATGCTGTCATTTATAAATAAACCATAACACGTCATTGTAAATATAATAAATAAATCATACACCAAAACACACGGCTTTCGTCGTCATTTAAATACAAATAAATAAATCATAATACAAAACAATAAATTGCACAGGGGCGGAGGGGGAGACCCGTTCTAAAAATAAAACAAACAAATCAATGTACAGTGCACCTCGCCCTGTTACATATCCCCCTCCTTGTGCAAAGCACACCTGGCCCAAAGGCCACCTCCCCCCTCAGTCCCAAAGTCCTGCTTCATAGTCCCGGAACAGGGGCAGCAATTGGCCAAAGGTGGCGGCCACGGTGGGAGGTTCTCCTCCCACCCCAACAGCTGTAGTGGCCAGGCTGACCGCACACAGGCCAGCTTCTTCGGCCAAAGAAATCTTGGCAGCTGCCCGGCTGCCCATGGGGGTGGTCTCCTGACCCCCCCCCCCCCCCCTTCGTGGCCAGCAGCTCCCCTCCATGGGGCTCCTGCCACAATATATCCTGCTGCATGGCAGGACTGGTAGCGACCTCAGGCGATGCAGGACCCTCGTGAGACGATGGCCGCAGTGGACCCTCGGGAGGTGACAGCAGCAGCGGACCCTCAGGCGGTGACGGCAGCAGCAGCGGACCCTCCGGAGGCGACGGCAGCAGCAGCGGACCCTCCAGAGGCAAACTCTGGAGGGGAGCCCCTGGCCATGGAGGCAGCAGTGGGCGCTTCACTTCTCCCTCGTACCCTGTAACTGATGGCTCCACAGGCGATGCTGCACAGCAGGCAGCCCCAGCCTATCCAGACGTGGCATCCCTGGGCGGTGCAAGGTAGGCATCATTGGACGATGGCGAACTGGCATCCCCAGGATAAAGCAGTTCTCCAGGACAAGCAGTCCTCCCATGACGGTGGAGGTGGAACCAGCAGGTACTCTCCCTCCGCTGGTGGAGACGTGGGCTGTAAACGTTCGACCTCCCCCATTTTGGGCTGTGGATGCACCGACTCCTCCCTCTTGGGCTGTGGATGCACCGACTCCTCCCTCTTGGGCTGTGGACGCACCGACCTCCCTCTTGGGCTGTGGACGCATTGACTCCTCCCTCTTGGGCGGTGGACGCACCGATTTCTCCCTCTTGGGCTGTGGACGCACTGACTCCTCCCTCTGGGCGGTGGATGTCCTGCTGTTGCTGCAGTGGTTGCAGCTGCTGCTGTCTGCAGCCCTTCCTTCTTTTTCCTCCCATCCTCCTTCCTCACTCTCCTTCCTCACTCCACATGTATTAGAAAAAACCTGCAGTATCCCTTCTGACCTGATGAACTGAAAGCACAAGTTAGTTTCTCAGCACCAGCTTTTTAGCAATGTTATGTAAGTGATAAAAAGATACTTTTATAATTTTTCAACATTTTCGGAAAACTCCATATCAGAGTCAAATATAACCCTCAAGTTTCTTACATCAGGTTTTATATTAGAAGTCAGGATGCCCAAATCATTCTCTAGGCAGTTTTCAAGCTCAGGTTGTTGCTGAGAACCGAACAACAAAACTTCTGTCTTGTCAGAGTTTAATTGCAGAACAATTTGAGACATCCAACTTTTGATGTCAGCAAGACAAGACTGAAATAGCAGCAGAGTCACCAGATTTTATAGAAATATAAAGTTGCGTGTCAACGGCATAATAATGAACTATGTTCACAAATGATTTCCCCCAATGGCAGCATATACAAAGAAAACTAGAACTGCCAGGCAGTTTCACTGATTCCAAGCCCAGTACCAGTCCCAGATACTTTAGCAAATAGTGTAGGAAAGCCATTCTATATGAATTTTATTGACACGTACTAATCAACTAAACTGTTTTTCAAGTCAAGCAGTTTTAATTTGAAGAAGAAAATGTACGTCCGAACATGTAACAAACACAAAAAAATACAACTTGAGTTCCCCTTTAAAACTCTTAGAGAGATAGGAAGCCAAGCCCATGACAGACAGTGCTTCAGTTTTAGCTGCAGATACAAAACAAAAAGTTCAATATTCAATCAATGGTGTATCTCAGATTTGACTTAAAAGCAAGGAAAGATATATATTTTAGTTTTTATCTTTTCATCATTTTTAAAAACAGTCATTTCCGTTCAACTGTTCCCAACACAATCCTGCCCAGAGAAGACATTGTGGAGTTTACATGCAGTGTTATTGACTCATGAAGTGATAACGCCTGTGCACGTTTGGGTAAAAAACTCAGGAGAATCAGGTTTCCAGACAAAAAAAAAATGGCCACAGAGAAGGACAGGGTCAATCACAAAAACACGAGTAAGGAGGAGGCTGGGGTGAGAGGTCAGCTGTGATCTGGAGAAAAGCGGAAACACACAAGGAGGTCCACATTTATGCAAATGATAAGCACTGGCTTGCCAATCAGCTCCCTCAGTATGTGAACAGGACCAATCTGTCTGATTCTGAGCTGCAGTGCAGGGATGCTTCACTGCTGCTGATGAGGGTCACAGAGAAGGATGCTGGGAAGTACCGCTGTGAGGTTCTGTCACAAAGACGGCCAGAGTGGGTGGCGTCAGACCAGAAAAGGAATACACAGAGACGGTGATGGTGATGAGAAATGCTGAGTGCAATGGCTGCACTCAGCGTTTATTAACAAATAAAAAGGTTTTAAACGGTACACAAAACAGGACACGGCACTTCACGCCAAAATAAAGAGACAAACAAAACGGACTATACAGTAAACAGACAGTGCACGGACAGACACACAAACAAACACGGTGAGTTTTAAATAAACAAGTATCATGCTGGTCCTCCCAGCACGTAATAGCAATTGATATTTAAACGTATTTCTCCTTCTCTCTCACCCGTTCTCCACTCTCTGAACACCTAACCCTGAGTGCAAGAAATGTGCGTCTATATATACTATTGTGCTGGGATTCAATTACTAATTAATTATTCACTTGAATCCCAGCACGTGAATTAATTACGTGCAACCCCGTGCTCACATATTACATTTAACCAGCACGTGAAGTGATTTGTGCTCTCTCGTGCCTAAATACAAATCTACACTTTTTAAATACACGTGAAACACAGACCCGTTTATATCCCGTGTACCAATGACTATACACCAACATTAACACACGCACGCATACATACAACACAGATCACACAAATGCACACAGGGGCGGGGCACTTTGCCACAGGTTCATACACGCAATAAGATTGGGTTGGAGCTGACTGAGTTAGTCCTGGTTTCAGCTGAACCCACAACACCACCAGCTGTTCTGAAAGGACGACTGCACTGGTTTGTTTTAGTTCCAGTTGTTCTGGGTGTGATTGCAATATGTGTTGGGCTGGCGCTGTGTAAAAAACATGCTGCTTGTTGCTGGAAGCCCAGCAATGCACTGACAGCTTCATATAGTTTAACACAAACAGGGTCAGTGAGAGCTCAGGACAGTCCAGCGCAGACACTAAGAGCTCAGGACAGTCCAGCACAGACACTGAGAGCTCAGGACAGTGCAGCACAGACACTGAGAGCTCAGGACAGTGCAGCACAGACACTGAGAGCTCAGGACAGTCCAGCACAGACACTGAGAGCTCAGGACAGTGCAGCACAGACACTGAGAGCTCAGGACAGTCCAACACAGACACTGAGAGCTCAGGACAGTGCAACACAGACAGTGAGAGCTCAGGACAGCTCAGGGTCAGTGTAGGACAGTGAAACCCAGTGAAGGCAGACAGTTTCCTGCTCTTTCAGTATCCATACAATCACAGTGAAAAACAGGGACTTGAAATTAGCAAAAATCTGAACAGTGTTGAAAAAAATGTTTATAGCAACTTTATATAATGACCGAGAGAATATATATATTTTTTACAAATGCCATGTGTGTGTTTCCAGGAAGGAGAAGAAAACAAGCTGCGCACCTTTTAAACTCCCCTTCCCCCCTGAAACAACCCTGCATTTCACTATGCAAAGTTAGCCTTTACAAGACTCCCCTTCCCCCCCCCCGAAACAACCCCGCATCTCGCTATGCAAAGTTAGCCTTTACAAGACTCCCCTTCCCCCCCCCGAAACAACCCCGCATCTCGCTATGCAAAGTTAGCCTTTACAAGACTCCCCTTCCCCCCCCCCCCCCGAAACAACCCCGCATCACGCTATGCAAAGTTAGCCTTTACAAGACTCCCCTTCCCCCCCCGAAACAACCCTGCTTCACGCTATGCAAAGTTAGCCTTTACAAGACGTGTGTGATGTACTTGGCTTGTCAAATAATAATAAGACCTGCATTCCCACTGAGCACCTGCTGCGTGGCTCTCCTCCTCGCCCCAGTGGGACAGAATGATACTCTGGTTTTGCCGCATCCATGAGCAGAGAATTTGTGTAAAAATTTTTTTTAAAGGAACCACAAACTCACAGCTTTGTTTTCTGGGGTGCTGTTTAAATAAAGTGTGGTCACAAGTAGCCTGGGAGCAGCGCAAAGGAATATCCACTAGAGCCCCTCCTCGGGGTACCCGATGATTCATTCTCCTAGCCCCTCCCAGCTCTGGCTGCCCGAACTCCTCCCTTCAAGTGCATCAATCACCCTCTCCCTCCCTCCCTTCAAAATATTTTCAGAAATGCATTGCTTTAGCTACTTATTTGCAATGTATTATTGTCTTCACTGCTGAATTTTTTAATGTTGTCGTTATGCTGTGTTTTTATAATACATTCTATTTTATTGTTTGACAGATAAGTGTGGGTGGCACGGTGGTGTGGTGGTTAGCGCTGCTGCCTCACAGCTCCAGGGTCCTGGGTTCAATTCCAGCCTCAGGTGTGGAGTTTGCATGTGCTCCCCATGTCCGCGTGGGTTTTCTCCGGGTCCCCTCGGCATTGCAAGGGAGGATGTCTCTGTGCCATTATATATTGGTGATGCCCTGAAACCTACTTTAAAAGGTTCTTTTTTTTTAGCGCCTAGGAGAATGCCCTCGAGTCATCGGATGCCCTAAGGAGGGGTTTTCGTGGATATTCCTTTGCGTTGAGCCTACAAACTTGATTTAGACGCCTCTAGTGGCAGCCCCAGGCATGGAATACATTGGTATTTAAAAATAAGTCTCCAGAATGTGAGAAAACAAATGGTACATTATCTTAATCCTAATAGAGAAATAAAAAATCCCATGGTAGTTATTCATATTCACAATTATCTGATCCACCCCTTACCTTACTTTTCTTTAGATTCTTTGTGTATACTTCCCTCTTTTCACTGTTTATTCACAACAGCTGCAAGTTTTGAATATAAAACTAAACTAAAAGTGTTAGACAATATAAGTTTACACGTGCTAAGATTTTGTTGCGCATCCTCCCACTGTTCTCCTCGCAGTCTGCAACAGGAGAATATCCTGAGCATGGAATGGGCATGTGCAGTTATGCGGCATGTAGAGTTATGAGTCACGCGCAGTTATGAGGCATGCACAGTTATGAGGCATGCGCAGTTATAAGGCATGCGCAGTTATAAGGCATGCGCAGTTAATAGGCATGCGCAGTTAATAGGCATGCGCAATAATGAGGCATGTGCAGTTATGAGGCATGCACAGTTATGAGGCATGCGCAGTTATAAGGCATGCGCAGTTATAAGGCATGCGCAGTTAATAGGCATGCGCAGTTAATAGGCATGCGCAATAATGAGGCATGTGCAGTTATGAGGCATGCACAGTTATGAGGCATGCGCAGTTATGAGGCATGCGCAGTTATGAAGCATGCACAGTTATGAGGCATGCGCAGGTATATTCCGTGGCCACGATATATATATATATATATATATATATATATATATATATATATATATGTATATATATAGATAAAAGATAAAAAGAAAAAGCTGCTTGCTTTGTGGAGTTTGCCCACTGCACTAATTAAACAGGTTGGTGCTATAAATAAAATGAATAAATGTGAAATAAATGAATAAATAAATAAATAAATAAATAAAGTAACGGTTTTGTGAAGTGTCAATTCATTTGTACTATATATGTTTAGCTAGTAGTGGAAATGTAAATGATTCCAGGGGGAACGCATCAATATGTTTAAAAAATAAAAATTATACCAGGGGTCAAGAGAAGCCCCCAAATAATGTTTTATTTTATTATAGTGCTGATGTAGATGTTATAGGAATGGGTCATTATATATTTAATCTTTAAATTCCAACATTTTACTTTTAAATTTGAAATGTACATTTTAACTCCAAACTTTTAAATAGTCAGGACATCTCAAATAACAAACAAATAGTCTCAATTCTAACCAGGAGGCACTCTGCTCCCTTATTCCAGGAGATCGCTTAAGCACTTAGCAAAAACACACGAGCGAGCGGTGACACTAAGCAGTTTTATTACACAGGAGAGTTACCATACCCGTAGAGGGACAAAAAAAAAAAAAAAGAGTCAAGATTGGATGGTTGTCAAAGGTCCCCGATTCCTTCCGGCCCATTTCCACCATTGTGTGTAACCTACTTTGATTTCTGTTTAATATAATCAACTTAGATACCATTAAATGCATCTTTAGTCTTATTATAATGACAAGTTACGCTAATATTTAGCATTAAAGAGTAAAGTAAAAGTCCTCTCCATGTCGCAGGAACTCTGAGGTGACTTTGTTTATGCAATCTGAATCATTACAGCAGCTTGTTCTGTATTGTGGCAGTACAGCTCTCCCATTGTAAATATTGTAAGCTATGCGTTTAGTTTTGTCTGGCAGGAGGGCTTAAAATGGAGAGAGGCAGTATTTCTGTGTTTGTTTGCTGCTGTTCACTTGGTTCAGCCCAGCCTGGAAGTGTTTTAGAGTGTAGGTTTTTGTTCTTATTTCTTGTTGTTTTGTGTTTTAAACCTTTTGTTTGGCCCTTGTGCTGTTTATTGTGTTTTATTTGTTAATAAAAATGTCCACTGCAGTCTGTCTCTATTCTCTTACTGTGTTCAAATACAAATTACACTTCGTTTTCTTTACTAAAAATCACAAATCACAACAATGACAAATGACAAATTAACAGAGTTCAGAGCCCTAACCACTACTCCACACTGCTACTCCCTATATGAGCTAATATATATATATATATATATATATATATATATATATATATGTGTGTGTGTGTGTGTGTGTGTGTGTGTGTGTGTGTGTGTGTATATATTGTAACAGCAGCGGGATGTGTGAGACAGCAGGGAGGGGGTTGCAGCCTCCCTGAAGAGAAAAAGACAAAGAAAAATCACCTTTGTTTTGTTTAATTGTTTTATGGTTTAATTTAACTGTTTTCTTATTTAATTATCCCCTGCACCTGGGCAGTAATTAGGAATTGGGGCCAGTACAGGGTATAAGAGAGGATCAGTTAATCTGATCGAGGCTGCTGAGTAGAAGGAGGCAGAAGAGGTGCTCTGTCTCCGAGTAGCCAGAATTAAAAGTGCGTGCTGTGTTAAGCCTGTGTGTGTTTTGTTTGTGGTGTCAGGTAAACGGCTCAGCCGTCCTGCGAGTTAGTGAGGGGAAATAACCTGTGAGGTAGCGCTGCAAAGCGGAGCTAGGTGTTTGTGTTTTGTGTTTTGTTATATTTGTTTTATTTTGTGTTTAGATAGATAGATAGATAGATAGATAGATAGATAGATAGATAGAGGGAGTAGCAGTGTGGAGTAATGGTTAGGACTCTGGGTTGGAGGGTTGTGGTTTCAATCCCAGGTGGGGGACACTGCTGCTGTACCCTTGAGCAAGCAGGTACTTTACCTAGGTAATTCTATGTAAAAAAGTAAATAAATAAAGTAACATGATATAATTGTTTGTTGCCCTGGATAAGGGTGTCTGCTAAGAAACTATTGAATAATATATGTAATAATTAGTCACTGTATCTTGGCTTTTTCTTTCAGCTAATATAAAAGCAATGATACAATTTTGCAGCTGGTTTCACAGACCCCAATTAGCACTAGTCTTGGATTCCTTACCTAAATTAACATTGATTGGTGCAAGATTAGCAGTAAATCTGGGTGAAACCAGCCATTAGAGTTCTTAATTACAATCAGGTCTAAAAATGGCCTTAGTGTTTCCAGTGAATGGCCACTAGGTGGTGCTGCAGCACAGACTGTGCCAATGTCATTGATTTGTAGCTTTGTAGCAAGATATATATATATATATATATATATATATATATATATATATATATATATATATATATATATATATAAAAATTACTACAAAGATATACAGTACATATATAATTGTACTCACCACATGTTACTGCTGCTTTGCATGTTTGATTTCCTTGTATGTCAGTGTTGATAGACGTCAGACTCTGTAAAGTGATCTCACCTGGATTAACAAAATTTTAAAAAGTTTTTCATAAGATTCATCCTGAAAAATCAAGAATCCACACAAACTCTAGATGGTCTTGATACTAGCAGGGAAAGGCAGAGCTTTCAAAAATTTTGGAATTCTTCTGTCTGGTATAACTTCATGAAAAGTTGTTCAGGCGTTTCTTTGTGTGTTTCTACCAAGAGGCGGAGGGGTAGCGCTATACATAAGAAATAGTCTTGAAGCCCAGGTGTTAAATCTGGACAAAGAAAACAACGGCGAATCAATATGGGTCAGAATAATGGAGAAAAATTCAAAGGGCATGTGATAGGATGACTGGGCGGTGACGTCAGGGCAGAAGCTCTATTTCCTTCCTCCCTCTCTCTCTCCCCTCCCTCCCTCTCTCTCCCCTCTCCCTCTCTCTCTCCCCTCTCTCTCAGCCCCGGCAGTCAGCCTGCGGAGAGTCGCTTCCCCGGGTTCCTGTTCTGTTTCAAAGATGGCTTCACATCTACAATTCAAATGAACTTCTGAACTACGTTTCCCATCATCCTGCTGCTCACATACATTATCTATGATGGGGGTGATGGGCAATGTAGTTCTAAAGTTCTTCTGAAGGGTAACATGTGAAGCCATTTTGGAAACAGAACACAGTGGACTGCAATTTAATAGTGGTCAGGATGTCAAAAAAATCTAATTAAAACAATACACACACTGGGGCCCCGAGTGGTGCCTCCAGGTAAGACACTTCACTGGAAATGCATGTTATAGGTGTTACAGAAACTTGGTTGTCTGAGAGTGATGGAGACAAATATAATATTAGTGGGTACACACTGTATAGGAAAGACAGACAGGAGGAGGGGTAGCGCTATACATAAGAAATAGTCTTGAAGCCCAGGTGTTAAATCTGGACAAAGAAAACAACGGCAAATCAATGTGGGTCAGAATAATGGACAAAAATTCAAAGGGCATAATAATAGGAGCATGCTATAGACCGCCAAATTCAGACGCTGAGCAAAATAATCTGTTATACAATGACATTAGAAATGTGTGTAGAAAAGGAGAAGCCATACTAATGAGGGATCTCAACTTCCCCCATATAAAATGGGAGAACCCGGTGGGGAGCACGACGGATGAAATTGAAATGGTGGAAATGACAAATGACTGCTTCCTAACGCAATTTGTCAAGGCACTGACTAGAGGGGAGGCCTTGATTTAGTCTTTTCAAATTGGCAAACTCAGGCCACAACATGGTCTCATTTGAAGTGTTTTTTAAAACTCCAAAAGTAATGACTGAAGATAATTAAATAGTTTAGCAATTAAATAATATTATGTAATCCATCATTTTAATTCTGGGTATCACTACATTTGTAACTACTTTCGTTTTTTTTACATGAGTGTGAATTGCATATGTGATTACATATACATCTTTCAGGTCCGAATTTTTCATTTTTAAAAAGCTAAATATGGTTTTAGAGTGAGTACCAATTGTGTGACAGCGGTTACATTGCAAAAAAAAAAAAAAAAGTTGTTACAAATGTAGGTATAGTTGTGTACTTACATATGCCATGAATGTATTTTACACATTAAGTACATTGTAACAATGTATAATTGCACTGTATTTATGTGTAACTACAGATGAGTAACTATTATGTAAATACGCTGTAACTAGGGACACTAATTATAAAGTGTTACTGGAAAATGCCCTATTCATTAATAATAAATACTGTAGCATGCTAGCACCCCCTGCAGTCCTGGACAGCAATACCTTGTACACTACTAGATGATTGCCAGCTCAGGGGTCCAATGAGCATGTCCCGTGGGCGATTCTGGGCTAGATTAGGGGAACAGCTCCCAGGACGGGGAGGGTCAGTTGGTTAGTTCTCAAGCCAGGCTTCGAGCTAGTGATACACTGTTAGAGCGGGTCATTTTGCTGTACACTACTCAAAGAAAATAAACGTGACTGAATCAAAAGTAATGTGGTCCCGACCTGGTTATTTCCTGGAAGAACAGGACGCTTCAATACAAATAATTCAGATTCAATTATTTGCTTTTTAAATGTAGGTTACATGCTTGCAGATAAAACATAATTGTTAAACACTGTTTAACTGCCATGAATAAAAAGAGTACTGTACTATACATCACATTATGAACATGATGATAATGTTAATTATGAAATGGTTTCCGATGTCCACTATCCTGCACGCACCAGTGTTTCGTGTTCTGTGTTGTTTTTCGAACATTTTTTATTTTTATCATAGCAATGATAAAAATTCCCTTTATTCAAGTTTACCATGTTTATACCTTGTAAACTGTGGTAATAACACAGTATACCAGAGGAAATCATTGTAAATCGCAGTGATGCAGGTAAACTATGGTGAACAACAAGTTGAAATAAGGTAGTAAGCTAGAAGTCCATTTTTTTATAATCTAAGACAGCTGCCAAACCATGTGACCAAATGCCACCATATTGGCCATGGCGCATCATCCCATAGCCCACCACATCCATGGGAAATTTCATGCAAAAGTTATAGGCATTTGTAACTTTATGGAGGTGGAAGAAAATAATAATAATAACAAAAATCCTTACAACAACAATATGCTTCTGGCCATTCAGCCTGGAAGCCTAAATATGGTAATCGTGGTAAGAGCACCACCATTGAAAATGGTTATTTACCATTACCCAATCTTGACAGTCAGTGAAGTATTTAATTCATATTTTATCATTCAGTGTACTAATTAAATGCAAAGTGAAAAATAAGTCACAGATTTTGGGAATATCTTGCTATCTATGAATACTTATGTCACCAGTCGTCAAAGCACGAGACTGCTTAATCTAATATGTTATTTATAGTAAACTTTTGGTTTACTAGTAGCCAACTACGCCACCTGGTGATGGTCAGGCACCAGGACCTGGATTTTAAACAAGTGAACACAGGTTCGTTTGTAAATGTAACTAGTTGGGAACCACCACAAAACGCTAACCACACCAAGAGGCAGACACAAATTACACAGTATAAAATGGTTTATTAAAACACCACAATAAACCAATAAGTAAAAATCACAAAATAAAAACCCAAAACATAACACCCACATCAATAGCTAGGGCGTAAAGTAACGAAATAAAAAACCCCACTACAGTGACTAGGGAGCAAAGTAACAAAATAAAATTAATAAAGCCCTCCAGTAATAACTAAAGAGCTATCGCTTCAATTTGCTCAATCTCCACTCGAGTCTTCAGGGGCAGGTAAACAGCATCTTCCCAGCTCCACAAAATCCCTGTCTTCCGTACCACAACCAGGACAGTCCTCATTAACATGTGCCCTCTCCTGGAAAAAAGAGAAGGAAAGAAAATACAGCAGCAATAATCTATTCCAACAGCACTTAGTTCTCAATCGCACCTTGCTAGGTAGAGTGAAACAATGACAATATAAAAGGAGGTCAAATAAAACCAAGACATATCTAAAATCCCACAACAAATAGAAGCACCTCCAATCAGAATCAATACAAATAGGAAGAAAGGGTACACCAGGGTCCGCTGTAACAACTAAAGTTGCTGACAATTATAAAATCACACCGCAATTTCCATCACCCAATGATTTGCTTAATACACCCAGTAATCTAGGTAGCAGACACAATCCAATGCAGCCTCAAACCATAATCCCAGTTCCAGCTCCAGTTCCGGTACTCCAGTATTCCAGTACTTCAATCAGCAATCCCAAGGTGCACCAGAATTCTCCTCCCCAGTTCTCATCCTCTGTATCCTGACATCTGTCTCCTGGTGCATCTCCATCTGTCTCCTGGTGCATCTCCTTCTGTATCCTGGTGTGTCTCCTTCTGTATCCTGGTGTGTCTCTCTGTTCTATTCATGCTGTGTTGCTTATAAACCCAGTTGGCCACTCCTATTCCTGCTCAAAACCAATCAGACACCCAATATCTAATTGGCACTAGCACTAGCCCAAAAACTACATTTCCCAAAATCTAACAGGAAATGTCTATATAAAGGCGCGGGTTGATGACGTCACACTCCTGCTTCTCCTCAGTCACAGTGCTCCGTGTAATACAAACAAAAAAACGAGGTGAGTAACTTAACTTACAAAAAATAAATAAACGTGCTTCATAACAAAGTAATAAAGTGTTCTCACAACAAAAACAAAAGTTAAATATGTGATAAATCAATAATATAATAATAAAAAAACGTAATTTAAAAATACAAACAATACAAAATTAGAGACTGGGCTGGAAACGCTAAATTGTCATTCTGTGACACTTACATAATACAAAATATTAAATGGCTACTGAAAAAAAGAAAAAAATCAAGCAGAAGTTATGTATTTTGTAAGAAGTTGAAATAACTGTAACATAAATAACTGGGAATTTCTGTAACGGAAAAATATGGTGAATTATGAGACATTTTTTAATGATACATTAATAGTCAAAACTAAGACATTCTGTTGCAATATTAAATAGGTTATCAATTAAATAATATTATGTGAGCCATCATTTTAATTCCGGGAATCCTGAAGCTTTATTTATTGCAAATAAAATGACCTGAAAACATATTAAAAGTACAGAAACATATACAGACCACCAACATTTGAACCAAATTTGAATTTGAATACAAAATGTTAAAAGTTCAAATTTATTTAACCGTATAATAACCTGCTTCATTGTTTCATCCTTGCTGTGTGACATTCAGTTGTTGTTTTTTTTTTAATCAGGGAAAACTTGCATTAAAAAGTTGCAAAAATTTGCACTCAAAACCATGAACAACCAGTTATTTTATCAGTTTATTAAGTTATCTAATATCTTTATCCAATATTTATCCAATAATTATATCTGAATGCAATGTACCAAATTGACCATAGGAGGAGTCTGAATGTATTGAAGGTGTGATGTATTGACAATGTTGATGGTTTTGTACACCGCCAGCTCTCTGCTTCCCTGTCTAACCACTCTCTGCTTGACCCTCTCCAATCTGGTTTTCGCTCTGCTCACTCCACTGAAACTGCTGTCCTGTCTGTCTAACACCCTAAACTCTGCCCGTGCTGCCTCTCCTCTGTCCTAATTCTCCTCGACCTCTCTGCTGCCTTTGACACTGTTGATCACTCTATTCTACTATCCTCTCTCGCCGACCTGGGAATCTCTGGCACTGCTCTGGCCTGGTTCTCCTCCTACCTCTCCTACCGCACCTACCAGGTCACCTGCTGCGGCTCAACCTCCACACCTCACCCTCTAACGACAGGGGTCCCCCAAGTTCAGGCTCAGTCTAGGGTCCTCTACCTCATCGCATCCTATGGTTTCTCATACTATCTTTTTTTTTTTTTTATGGAATCACCAATTATTTTTATCCCTGTTTTCTCCCAATTTGGAATAGCTAATTGCTTTTAAGATCCTGTCTCAGCACTGGAACTCCTGTATCGACTCGGGAGGGATGAAAACAAGCAATCGTGCCAGAGGACAACACACATCATGTGACAGTGCAGTTTGGGAAAATAATTAAATACTTCACAGACTGTCAAAACTGGGATAGCATTCGGCTCAGTTCACCATGGTAATAGTGATCTATGTGCCCTCTCAGTGCTTAATTCGAGATCAGCTGGCAGTTTAAAACAGAACTTTAAGAAAGGTTTCAGTGAATTGAATCATTGGAATTGTCTGTACCTCCTGGCACCCCATTGACTTGTAGATTGTTACTTCTTGCTCAATCTTCCATTTCATCACATCTTTCCTCCAGCTGCCTTTCCTTCTTTATTTTAACATTTTGTTAATTTAATTTTAAAGTACAATGTAAATACGTGGACACATTGATTCCCACCATACCTTCCTGAAATATAATGCAGTACTTAAACAAAAACAAACCAAAGAAAAAAAAAACTACCCAAACAACCTGTTAAAAGTAATCCAAGTAATAAGATATTGCAGCTGTGTTATTATATGTTCTATAATATATTTTATATTATATGTTATATAATATAACATATATAACAAAAATAACTGGACTGCGGATAAACTCTGGTCAGGAGGGAGCTATACTTTGTGGTGGCAAAATAAGCTGAGGAGTTAAGGAAGTTAATAAATCCACTCCATATCTCTTCAAATAGAGCCGGTTCCTTTTGCAAATCCTACAGCATTTTTTTTCACAAAGGACATATGAGCAAATATTCCCAAACCACATAGATATATTTGGGGAGTTATCATTTTTCCAACAAAGGGCAATACATTTATCAGCTGTTATTAGTGCCATCTTAATAAATCAAACATCCTCAATTCCCATATTTGTCAAGACATATCAGGCGTGGATAAGGTAGTACAATGATGTTTGTTATTTGAGAAACTGTTTGAAATATTGTTCTCTAATACACTATTACTCGTGGGTATGACCAAAACATTTTCAATAATCTTTGTGTAGTGGACAATACTGTGTATATGCAGAGTCGATTGCATGGAGCAGTTCTGGATTGTAATGTATCCTGCGGATCAGACTGAATTGCAATAATCAATTATGTCTTTCTTTCTTAACAATCTCTCACGACTGATGCAGCTGTCTTCCATTTCACTAATTCTGCTTTCAGCCTCTTCTACTATTTGAAGGCTGGTGTTCACATCTTTACAGAGTTTTCTGAATTCAGCCAAAACTGTCCCCATTTCACTCGCCTCCTTGTTTGCCGTGGAATACCATTTTCTCTTGTTTTGTTCTCCAAGCTTTTTTGGTTTTAACTTTTTTTATTTTTAAATTTGGAATTGGCAATTATTTTTACCCATTTTCTCCCAATTTGGAATATCCAATTGTTTTTAAGACCTTGTCTCAGTGCTGTAGCTCCCGTGTTGTCCTGGGAGAGATGAAGGCAAGCATGCGTGTCCTCTGAAGCGCGTGCTGTCAGCGAGTCCTCCTAATTTTTGGCCAAGTTGTTCGTTTTTACAAGTGAAGTAGAGCAATTTATCGATCTATGGTTTGATTGAATTCAGAAGGGGTGAAAGGTCATGTGACGGGGTGTGGGTATTCACTGACTGTCGAGGCACCACACAGGGGCTCAGATTTATTTCATTTAATCTTTTGATTTGTACTTATTTCTTTTAGCCCACAGAGGGTGCTGTTGTCCGTGGCCTGGCTACCAACTATGGTATCCAGAACCTACGGTAATACCACGGCAGGGTACACAGTACAGTTCAGGTGCACTCGCAGGTGCTCAAAGAATAATGAAAACAAAAAGGCAAAAAGCGGGCAGCAGAGTTCTGGATGAGCTGGATCGGACGGGTGGCGGACGCAGGGAGGCCAGCCAGGAGGGAGTTGCAGTAATCTAGGCGGGAGGGTTCCAGGGCCTGGACCAGGAGCTGGGTAGCATAGTTGGTGAGGAAGGGTCGGATTCTTCGGATGTTGCTCAGGAAGAATCGGCAAGTGCGTGCCAGAGTGGAGATGTGCTGGGAATAAGAGAGGCAGGGGTCCAGGGTGACTCCAAGGTTCTTAGCGGAGGAAGAGGGAGAGAGATGTCAGAAATGTCTTTATCTAGATAAAGACATTTCTGGGTCAACATAAACTCCTAGGTCTTTTTCATAGATTCCTTCTTCAATTTCAGTATCTTCCATATGATATTTATCATGCACATTTGTATTGCCTGTGTGCAGTACTTCACACATTTCTCTATTAAATGTAATTTGCCATGTGTCTGCCCAGTTCTGAATGCTGTCTTGATCATTTTGAATGACCTTTGCTGCTGCAGCAGTGTTTGCCACTCCTCCTATTTTTGTGTCGTCTGCAAATTTAACAAGTTTGCTTACTATACATCATTAATGTAGATTAGGAATAGCAGAGGACCTAATACTGATCCCTGTGGTACACCACTGGTTACCTCGCTCCATTTTGAGCTTTCTCCTTGTGACAGGGTGACTGATGGTCTGACGTCAGGCAGAAGCAGGAAGGAAACTGACACCAGGGAAGTACTGCAGTTAAGGCAGCGTTTGCCGTTTTTATTAAGCAAATAAAAACAAATAAAATATTTAAATAAAAAGAAACACTTGCTCACAGAGCGAAAACAAAAGGTTTAAACAAAAAAACAATCATGAACAAACAACGCGATCAGGCTGGGCTATAGCCTTCACTGATCGCTAAGGTTTTTTTTTTTGTTTCGTTTTCAATTTCCAATTGCCGTCTCTCTGCTCGCTCTCTCCTCAATACCCACCTCAAGTGCCGAGAGCTGCAGGCTTTTATAACAGGTGACCATCTCCCGATTAGCAACAAATTAAATCACCTAATTAATTCGTGAGATGGCCACCTTCTGCACGAGTTTTTAAATAAATGCTACGCTGTAAAAATACAAAACAACCGGCGCTTCGCCGTCATATAAATACAATAAATCATAATAAACAAACACAAAATAACACAAGGGCTGAGGGGAACCCCCGTTCTGAAAATAAATAAACAAATGAATGTACAGGGCACCTCGCCCTGTTACACTCCTCTAATCAGTACTTTCTGTTTTCTACATGTTAACCACTTCCTAATCCATGTGCATGCATTTCCTTGAATCTACTGCATTCAGTTTGAGAATTAATCTTTTATGTGGGACTTTGTCAAAAGCTTTCTGGAAATCTAAATAAATCATGTCGTATGCTTTGCAATTATCCATTGTCGATGTTGGATCCCCAAACAAATCAAGCAGGTTAGTTAGACATGATCTCCCTTTCCTAAAACCATACTGACTGTCTCCCAGGATATTGTTACCATATAGGTGATTTTCCATTATGGATCTTATTATAGTTTCCATAAGTTTACATATAATAGAAGTCAGGCTTATTGATCTGTAGTTACCTGGTTCGGTTTTTGTCTCCCTTTTTGTGGATCGGTATTACGTTTGCAATTTTCCAGTCTGTCGGTACAACCCCTGTGTCAAGAGACTGTTGCATGATCTTGGTTAGTGGTTTATAAATAACTTCTTTCATTTCTTTGAGTGCTATTGGAAGGATCTCATCCGACCCAGGGGATTTGTTTATTTTAAGAGCTCCTAGTCCCTTTAACATTTCTGCCTCTGTTATGCTAAAGTTATTTAAAACTGGATAGGAACAGGAACATGTGGGGCATGTTGTCCGTGTCCTCCTTTGTAAAAACCTGTGAAAAGTAATAATTTAATATATTTGCTATTTTTTTTTTCTTCGTCTATGACTTTACCATTTGTGTCTCTTAGACATTTAACCTCCTCTTTGAATGTTCTGTTGCTGTTATAATATTAGAACAACGTTTTGGAATTGGTTTTAGCCCCCTTAGCAATACTGATTTCAATCTCTCTCTTGGCCTTTCTAACTTCCTTTTTGACTTTTGTTTGCAGTTCCAAGTACTCTTTCTGTGTACTTTGTTTATTGGTCCCTTTTAAAACGCTCTATAAAGTGCCTTTTTCACTGAATATTTTTTTTTAAATGATATATCAAACCATTTTGGCCATTTTGTTTTAGATTTAGATTTGTCTACCTTTGGGATGTAATTGTTTTGCGCCTCTAGTACTACATTTTTAAAAAACAGCCATCCTTTTTCTGTGGATGTTTTCTCTATTTTACTGCAATCTACTTCTGTTAGTCTCTGTTTCATACCTTCATAGTTTGCTTTTCTAAAATTGTAAGCCTTAGCTTTAGTCATTACTTTTTGGGTTTTAAAAATCAATTCAAATGAGACCATGCTGTGGTCTGAGTTTGCCAATGGCTCTCTGACCTCTGTTTTAGTTATTCTGTCTTCATTATTTGAAAAGACTAAATCAAGGTATGCCTCCCCTCTAGTCGGTGCCTTGACAAATTGCGTTAGGAAGCAGTCTTGTCATTTCCACCATTTCAATTTTGCCTGTCGTGCTCCCCCCTGGGTTGTCCCATTTTATATGGGGGAAGTTGAAATTCCCCATTAGTATGGCTTCTCCTTTTCTGCACGCATTTTCAATGTCATTGTATAACACATTATTTTGCTCAGCATCTGAACTTGGTGGTCTATAGCATGCTCGAATTATTGTCCATTATTCTGACCCATATTGATTCGCCGTTGTTTTCTTTGTCCAGATTTAACACCTGGGCTTCAAGACTATTTCTTATGTATAGCGCTACCCCTCCGCCTCTTCTGTCCTGCCTGTCTTTCCTATATAGTGTGTACCCACTAATATTATATTCCTCTCCATCACTCTCAGACAACCAAGTTTCTGTAACACCTGTCACATCGTAGTTACTTGTTAGTGCAGGAGCTTCAAGTTGTAACATTTTGTTTCTGAGACTTCTAGCATTAAGATAAATACATTTAATAGTTGTCTTATCTGAGCTGTTGCCCTTGTTTTGATCTTGTTTCATTTCTGTATTTTTTGTTTTCTCCCCCCTTCCTTTCTAGTTTAAATGCTTCTGGACCTCCTCAAGGATCCTTTCTCCGAGTAGATTGGTTCCCTTTTAGTTTAAGTGCAGTCCGTCCCGCCTATATACAGATGTGCTCAAATTTGTTGGTACCCCGCCACAAAAAATTAAGAATGCACAATTTCCTCTGAAATAACTTGAAACTGACAAAAGTAATTGGCATCCACCATTGTTTATTCCATATTTAATAGAAATCAGACTTTGCTTTTGATTTTTTATTCAACATAATATTGTAAATAATAAAACAAATGAAAATGGCATGGACAAAAATGATGAGACCGCTAACCTAATATTAATATTTTGTTGCACAACCTTTAGAGGCAATCACTGCAATCAAATGTTTTCTGTAGCTCTCAATGAGACTTCTGCACCTGTTAATAGGTAGTTTGGCCCACTCTTCCTGAGCAAACTGCTCCAGCTGTCTCAGGTTTGATGGGTGCCTTCTCCAGACTGCAAGTTTCAGCTCTTTCCATAGATGTTCGATAGGATTCAGATCAGGACTCATAGGCCTACCAAAAGTGATTTCTTGAGATTCTTGTAAGAAGAAGAATTCTCTTGTAACAAGAAAAAATGCTGAGTTATACCAGCTGCACAATAAAAAAAAATCTTAATTTCTCTTGGTGTAAGAATTCTACTAAAAGTGATTTCTTGGGATTCTTATAAGAAGAAGAATTCTCTTGTAACAAGAAAAAATGCTGAGTTATACCAACTGCACAATAAAAAAAATCTTGATTTCTCTTGGTGTAAGAATTCTACCAAAAGTGATTTCTTGAGATTCTTGTAAGAAGAAGAATTCTCTTGTAACAAGAAAAAAATACCTATTTTTGCCAGTTAACACATTTTTTTCTGAACTTAATTACAGCAGTCATTTCTTACAACAAGAAACATTTAACTTAACATTAAATAAAGCTGGAAAACAGTACCTTCATTTCCAGGTTATACATCAAACTGAATAATTTTGTGTGCAAATGTCGAGGCGTTAACAATTAAAGGAATGCATTTTAGTTAAGTTAGTGAGTTAGTTAAGTGAAACAGAAAAAAACAGATAAACACTGGTTCAAAAACCATTTATTTTTAACTTTTAAAACACAACAAATAGCCATGTGCACAGAGCAAAACATACAAATAAGAAGTTTAAAGGTACATAAATGTGAGAAATCCCCCTAAAGCAGACAAATGTTTAAAGCAAAACAAATCAGATCAATGTTTTAACAGAGTCTACGGCCATTGTCCTTGCCCCCTCCCTGGCACCATGGATCTGGAGAGCTCCACATGTATAAGAAAGGCACCTGTCCAATGAGGCTAGGGAAAGGAATATGGAGGCTACCAACAGAGCGCCACCATTCATTTGGCCGCCGTGAGACCTGCCGAACAAATCCGTTTCTTTTGTATAGATGAGTCATCATCTAACAATAACACTGAGAGAGAAAGGGATTTCTCTATCAAGAATAGTAGAAAAAGTAGCAGAAACCTGCTCCAAAATATAGCCTCAGGACAATTCCATAACACATGTAGAAAGGTGCCCATGAAACCCTAGGGACACAGCTCACACAAAGGGGAATGGGTAAATGTTATTGTAATAGAACGCAGAGATGGCCAGATGCTACCCCCAAGCACTTCAACTGTTTGACAATCGGTACATTTAAAGGTATATCGTACTCTATCATTGGATTATATAAAGACATTTTATAGTTTTTTGAAACAGAGTGTTTGCATCGTCTTGCATGGAAGAAATAAACGTATGTAAATTAAAAAATACATAAAAATGTCTGATATACTGTAGTACCAACACATGCTAATGGAACATAATGGAACACAGTTTTACTTTAACGCCCATTCAGTTATTTTGCCTATCAAATCGTAATGTATGGGAATTAGCATTTCATTTTTAACACAGCATATGTTGTACACACTGTGGTCCAATAACTGATTTGCAGAAACAACCTCAAACCCACTTGGAAGGTCAGGATTCTCTACAACATAGCATTGCCTTTCTTCATCAAATGAAACTGTGTCATACAACTGTAATGCAATATATATATGTGAATTTGTAATCCAAATATACCTTATCTTTCCAAACAAAGGTAGAAAATTACATTCTGGTGACGTGCCACTAGTTACAATAGCCTTTTCACAACAATACTTAACCCCATTAATTTTAACCCAATTAGCAGTATAAATTGTGTCACTGTTTTCAATGTTAAATGCTGTCATTCTTTCTTCTGCCAAATTTCTTTCTTCGCCATTTACCACTTTGCAACTACCAACTTCTCTTTCATTTGAAAATAAGGGGTGCTGTTTTGAAAGACTTTCACACAGCTCTTCTGGTTACGTTCTGCCAAAGATTTACATATATTAATATGATTTTGTTGTTTTGCAAGACGTTTAAAGTAAGAATGTTTGCCTTCAAATCGCATACACCAAACATGAACTAGAGGACCAAATTCAGATATCAGCTTTGGAATATGAAGAAGATAATGTTGTTTTGGTATAATACTTAGATGAGGGAACAGCTGTTTAAAATGTTTAAGATGCTCTTTAATTAACACACGAAGACATGCTAATGTTGTGACACACACACATGGACTGAAAGCAATATGGGTTATTTCCACAAGTTCCTTTATGAATGTATAGTGTGGATCATCAGAAATACAAAGCTTGTTTAATATAAGTAATAAATGTTTCAGTAAAGTCCACATTTCATCTGCATTTTGTTTAAGCTTGTTATCCTCACTGTCTAAGCAATTTGATTGAAGCATTTGTGGTTTGCTTTTCATGCATGCGTAACCATAATCAAAATGTTTAACTTTTAAATTAAACTCATCTAACCTAAATTTTGCAGCATTATGTATCCAAAACTTTAAACATTATTTTACTTCATATTGTGCGACACCCTCAAGAATAACATGCATGATATCTTCAGGAAGCATTGATTTAACATTAAAATAAGGGAAATTTGTTAATTCACTTCTTCGATTGATGCCATATACTGTACGCAAAACATTTCTCGGATCATCTGTTGCTGCACGTTCTATCTCAATTCTAACTTCATGCATTTCACGGCAATATGTAACAAAATCAGAATCTATAAAGTGGTTTTGCATCCTATCAAAAGTACATTCACAGTGCCTGCATTTCTGAAATGCAAAGCCAACTCCTTCCTTAAATCCACCCACTTCATGAGCAGCCAACGTATCTCCACTAAAGGAAATAGCTGCACCATGGACAACTCTACCATGCATTTCAACTCCATTTGAAAGTTCTGTCAGATTTGCTTGGATTTCTTTTAAAACTCTGTCAATGCCATATTTCTTTTTATCTTGTGATTTTATAATAGCCAATAATCGTATTGCCTCCAATTTAGATCTGTATCTTACATGAATGTTTCCTAGAGTGTAATAAAACATTCCGAGCTTGTGCTTACCAGCTTTATTTCCAATTGGATTGTCAACTTCAGCTTCATCATAATATAGCAATATTTGTAAACCTGTTTGATGTTCCACAAAAAGGGGATGAGATCTGAATATATGCCCATCACACATATTACTAAGCACAGACGGATCAGCATATAGTGGAGGGGACAAAATCATGTCGCAGATTGGCTTACTAGATAAAAGTTGTTTTAAACTGTCCAACAGTGAAATGTAAATGAATGTGTCATCCACCATGGTCATCTGCCTTTTGTGGTTTTTCTTCTTATGTCCAATTCTGTGCCCTAGAACTACTTCTTTGGGTTCCTTCAAATGCAAAATACAAAGAAACCAAATCACTATTGTATTATATGTATATGTATATATATGTGTGTGTGTGTGTGTGTGACTGCATTTGTATGGGGTGCCATGTGTAAAAAAAAAAAAAAAAGTTCATATTTTAACTTTTTTCCAGATTTAACCTTAAATATTTAACTAAATGTTACATATTTGTAGAGAATTCACAATTAGTTAAATATTTATTTGTAAATGGTTACTGGTAAATAAAAATACCATACTTTTTGCCAGCTGTTACAACATTATGTAAGTAATAAGACAAGTTTTAATTGTATTTGAAATAATAACAGACTAACATTGCATTTAAAATATACTTTATTAGTGTTAAAGAACACAAATACATTTTTTTTAAAGAATAAACTTTCAAATGTGGAAAATAAATATTTTAGATAAATAAATATTTTTGTTGTACTAAAATGCACTACCAATTGATTAAACTTTTAAAATGATGCATGCATTTTAAGAAAGATCTGTACTTTACTTACAACATAACTGAAGTGGTTTCTAGCATATCTGTCAAGCTTAAATCGTGTATTAATGCCATCAAAAACGTCTTCCTTCATTAGATCGTCACCAATGAAACTGGGATCTATGTCCTGCTCCTGAAGTTGATTGCATACACCTTCCAAAATTCTTCTACGGTAGTTTTCCATCAACCCTTCTGTTGCATGTACAACGGAATCCACAGTTTTCTAAATAACACAAGCGTTACATTGTATAATTAGTTTATTTAACCAGGTACTGTATTACATTTCCACAACTTTCGCTCAGCTTCACACTCTAAATTAGATAATTTGGGGTGTATATCGAATTCGACAATAAACATAAACTCTACAATTACCTTTTGTTATATAATTCCCTCTACAATGCATAATAATAATAATAATAATAATAATAATAATAATAATAATAATAATAATATGCAGTTTTAACTAGCTCTGCTTTATAAATTGGCCAGAAAAAAAAAGCATTCAAAATATAATCTTCTGATGGATATCATTCATGAGTTTTGCCAAACAAATAATGCATAGGCCTACATTAAATAATAATAATAATAATAATAATAATAATAATAATAATAATAATAATAATAATACGGTTAAACTACAAACAGATCTTCCAAGTATCACAAAGCATAAGGGTGATACACTACATTAGACAGTGTAGACAGTAGGTGTAACATTTACCGACATCAGATCAGTAATCGGCTAGTATGTAACTTTTTTAAAAACGTTGGCAAAGGGTTCACTGATATTACAGCTGACGCAATATATCATTGCAAGGAAATGCATTTCATTCATAAGTTTGTGTAAGTAGCTAACAGTCAAAACAAACAAAACAATAACAATGAAAAGTCTTACCTGTGTTAGTAAATTCTGTTCCTTTAACGAGAGCACATACAAAGCTGCAGACTCCTTTCTTCGTCCATTTCTTGTCGTGGGATCATCGACTACGACTGGACCACTAATAGTAGCATTGATATTAACGTACTCATCGGCCGTGGTCGTAATTTCCCTATCCCTCTGTACTTGTGCCTTGGCAATCAGTAGTCGGTGGTGGTCCCCCTGTTCGGTACAACTGGGCATGACATTTAGTTACATGCCTGTAAAAGCTGTCATACTTATCGTACGTTTTGGGGCATTGGTTTATATTACAGGTAATATGAAAATTTGGTTCATTTGAGTGTATATTATTTATATGACCCAATAGCACTTTCAGTGTCAAAGCAATGAAAATATGACAAATTAAACATCGCCAAGTCAGTCGATGGTTTTCCATTTTGCCTCTTGAAGAAGTGTCGTGAGGGATGCTCGGGACAGGTTCACGCGCATACTTCTAAGCGCGCCAAGCACGAGCAAGAATTCTGAAGAGGAGACGTTTTGTTTTTTTTGACAAAAGCAAAGGTAACCAACGAAGATGGTTGACCCACGATCAGCGGTTAAGAGAATGTCGACTGATACTCTTCAAAACTGGGTTACTCAAACTGCTGTCAATATTTCTCTCCCAAAAAACGAAGACGACCCTAGGGTAATTGCAGACCTTATTGGGGGTAAGTAACTTCCAACGCATGCTTGAATTAGCTTTCGAAAAATTTACTGCACACAGATAATTAACGTTAGCACATACACTTGAAGATCACCCTTAGGCATAGTTGGGTTTAGATATTATGTTATTTATGTTATTTAAGCGTTAATGAGAAGGGGTAAGGGCATCTGCAAAGAAAATAAATACTATTACTACTACTAAATAATAATAATAATAATAATAATAATAATAATAATAATGAGAAGCGGGGAGATCCTTACTGACAAGAAGCCTGTATCTGACAGGCATAAGCTATCTGAGGGCATTTGGACTGACACATTAACACTATAATAAACGTATTTCGTGAAAACAGTACGAGCGTTATTATTGTTGTGAGTTAACTAAATATACTTACAAATAGTGTATTTGGGTGCTGTGTCATTACACAGGGTACATATTGGAACATCCAGTTCAAACTCAGAATTCCATAACGACATGTAAGGTCTACACAGTACTCTTTACAATACTTAATACTTAAACTTATTACTTTACAACACTTACTGAAACTTAATACTTTACAACTGACATATATGTGGTAGGCATACATTTTAGGATTAATATGCATCTTAAGCTTTGTTTAGTACTGTACTCAAGTTTAAAAATAATGATTGTTTATTTTATAATGCATTGAAATCCTTTGTTTCAGCTTCTGAGATTGATGGGTCAGATTTTGTATCACTAAATGAACCTGAAATAGCAGATTTAATTCCAGTTAAAACTCCAAGATTCTTCCACCTCAGAAAATATCTGCGTACACTACTGAATTACTTGGTAAGATATATTTGTAAAAATGCTAATTTATGCAACATGATATTATGTTTTAAAATATAATAAATTAAAGGTATGTTTATTGAATATAAGTGTTTTTTTGTTTGTTTGTTTTTGTTTTTTAAGAATCCCACTCAAAATAACACACCTTTAGGATCAACATCAAAGAAACAAGAAATAACCAAAGATGGGCCCTGCTTATCTTCAGCTGCGTACACCTTGACTGAAATCACAGTGGCTGAAAAAGTTAAGAAGCCACAGTGTTTTGCACAGACTGCAGTTCAACCTTATTATCCCTTTCTATGGTTACCTGCACTGGAAGAAAAGCAAAGGGAACTAATAAGAGAAAAATACATTGTTTATGGGTGTGTGCAACAAGTTGCAAACATGTTTCACATTGCAAGAGCCATCAATCTGAAGAATACCCCATCATTACACGACGTTGAAGAAATGGCCAAGCGCTTTGTGAAAAAATATCCATGTACTGCAGACGAAAAAGAAGATGCAAATGGAAATAACTATGCAGGTATTTTTTAATTCAAAACATTTTCTTAAGGAATTAAATTATGCTAATGCCACATATCCTAAAGTATTGTAAAACAGTGTATTGTCACCTTGTTTAAATCAGTTGTATTTTGCCTTGCCTTCAGATGATTTATGGTCATTTTGATCTGCCAACATGGTCTTACTCGTAAAAATGTTAATTCAGAAATTTCTTCAAAAGTGTTTTATACAGGACTGTATAACTGTGGTAACATTTTCTGACTTGTAACCTCCAAACTCCACTTAAATAGTTGGGCCTGCTTACAGTTTTTAAGTAATTTAAGTAATATGGTCAACTCTAAGTTAAGAATGGTAAAGAACGTTATTTTGATGTTAGTATTTTTTTTTTTTTTTTTTTTTTAAACTACAAAAACATGCCAAGTCACTTTTAAACATGTTGCTGTTATAATGTTTTGCTAGAGAGCAGGCTGCATCTGCGGGTTATTATTATTATTATTATTATTATTATTATTATTATTTTAATAGTACAGTGTCTTGGATAAAATGCGAAGAAAGGTCTACAACATGAGGTATGAAAACAAAAAGGCTCAAACAGCTAAACCAGGCCAGAAAAGGAAAACATATGTAGAACATTCTTCAACAAAGGTAGGGTTGAAGAGTATCACCAAGAAAATAAAAAAAATACATACATGAAGATTTACAAAGCATTCTAACTTCAAATAAAATGATAAAAACATATCACAATTTTTTATGGTAGAAATTTACATCTAGAGTGACGATGGAAGTAGCATTTTCTTTTCTTTTTTGAGATTCTGAAACAATATTCTACATTAAAACAATGTATGATCTGTACTGTTTTTCTTTACCTCAATGATGTAATTACATTTTCCACTTTTTATATATATTTTTTTTATTTAGAAAACACAGCATACTTTGCATGAAGATGTTTCTGTGAAAATACAACCACAAAGTACAGAAGAAAATGACGGAGATTACGGTAAATAAGAGGCTGTATGTTGTTGCAGCAATCGAAAATTATAAGGGCTAGCAATTGAAAATGATACACTTGAATTTATGTAAGAACAAATTGCTTAATATAAAATATATTTGTGAAATACAACCGTAAAGGTACCATGTAGTATAAAGCATGACTTACAATAGTAAACATAGATAATGTTTCTATACAAAGGTTATTCAAAACATCTCAAGTGTTCTTAGGATATATGTCCTATGCAAACTATTATTAAAATTATTGCATAATTTATATAGAGTAGTTTGTACTGATATTGATGTGTTTTAACTCTTCATATACTGTTGTTGCATGTTAATATTATTGATTATATTTTGTTTGCAACTGTATTTGTCTTACCAGTAACACAAACAACCGCAGCACAGCTTCAGAAAAAGCTTTAAGATGAGCTGTTAAGGAAAAGTCCCCGTTATGAGGTTGTTAAGCAACTTCTTGACCTTGACTTTCCTGAACGGAAACACTTTATAAAGACTGTCAAAGGAGATGTTAGGCTCATATTGGAAAAGTATAGCTGCTTTCATCAGCCTAATCATGTAAGTATGAAAACACAACAAGATTGCATTTTAAAAGATACATAGTATATATATATATATATATATATATATATAATCTACTCCTACTCTGACTGTGTATCGTGTGCTGGATTTTGCACTTGATTTTAGTTAAATTTGCTCTTATAGGACTAAAGGTATTGTATATTGTACTTGCTTTTATTGTACTATGCTTATTGTAATATATATCTTGTGACTGTAACAGTAAGGTGCCCTAGATAGGGACATAACAATATTTAGGCAATAATGCTTTTTTAAGAGTTACTTGGAAATGTATAACAGCTGGTTAACTTAATAAATGGTTAGAATATGTAATAACATCAATATGCATTCTTCCAGTTGCAGGATGAGATGAGCAGACATCTGCAAAAATCATTGGAAGGGTTAAGAGCAAAATGGGAACTTGAGGTCAACATTATCTTGAAGTACGGAGAAGAGAAAAAGCTTTTGAACATTAGCCTTGCATGGTCACTTGGTGAGTGCAGTAAGCACTTTACTATACTATACATTACTATATACATTACTATACATTCTTGGAGAAAAATTAATACCACATTTAAAACGTATTGTTATTAGTCCTATTATAGATTCAATAGTATTAAGGATATAGATAATATGTTGCGTCTCTTATTGCATAAAATAAGCCTTAAGATGATTTAACTTTGCGGTCTGCTCACACAAACTGCATGAGAAGACATATCTTATACTGTACACCCCAAATATAAAATATTAACTTAGGTTATTTCAATAAAGATATTTTTGTTCTTTACTTTAGAGAAGACGACAAGTGAGGCTCTACAGATCCTGCCAGATCTCTTTGCTGCAGGAAAATTTGCACCAACTGGCTTAAAAAAGAGTGAGATGCTACTGCAGTTTGTGGACGTATGTACATACAGGTTCCTTATATTACACGTGGAAGAAAGTATTGTGTCATAATGCAGAATAATTGTTTATCCAATTAAACCACTTCCAAAAAGTAAACTACAAAAGTAATTTGAAAAGTTTTGAAATCACCAGAGACCATCAGCACCTGTTAGTGCTTCACAGAATGGAAGACTGGTCCCTAAGGTTCTTAGAGCAATACTAAAATTTTAGGACCCACATCCTATACAGAGTATAGATTTAGGCTGAAATTAGTTTAAAACATGTCACTTTCCAACTAGTGTTTTGTTGTTGTTTTAATATGGTGAATTATTATTTATTTATTTAGGACCTGGAAAAAAAGGAAGAGGCCATGCAGAAAAGCAAAAAGAGGGAAGTCTGGCTGTTGGGTGTGCCATCACACAGAAAATGTTTTGTTTTAATTAAAGGGCAGCCCCTTTGTGAACTAAATTCAATGGTAGAGGCATTTTTGCTTAGTGCCAGCTACACATTTTCAGTCTGCTACCATGAGTGTGTAGGACCAGCAATGATGTGGTTGGAGTCAGCATTCCTTGGAGATGAGAGGGTAAACACCAAGGACATGACCTCATGCAAGAAGTCAATTCAAAGTTATTTAGATTTCAAGGAAAAGCTCACAAGTCCATTGCAGTTTCTGGTAAGGGGGGTTATACAGTATCATTTATAATTATACTTAAGCGATACAGCCCTCTGACGCAGTCTTTAACGTTTGATAGGTGACCACGACTGGAGTTATGCGTCCTGATCCAAAGGCGAGGGCGCTAACGAAAGACAAGGCCATCTGTCAAATGTAAGAGCCCGCATAGAGAGATTTTCAGACAATTATTATTATTATTATTATTATTTATTTCTTAGCAGACGCCCTTATCCAGGGCGACTTACAATTGTCACAAAGTATCACATTATACAGATATCACATTATTTTTACATACAATTACCCATTTATACAGTTGGGTTTTTACTGGAGCAATCTAGGTAAAGTACCTTGCTCAAGGGTACAACAGCAGTGTCCCCCACTGGGGATTGAACCCACAACCCTCTGGTCAAGAGTCCAGAGCCCTAACCACTACTCCACACTGCTAATGGCTAATGGACATCACAAAAACATATCTGTCCAACATAATTGCATGTTTCACTGCATGTTTTTTACTGTATGTTCAAATGTATTATTTTTATATTGGGTTTAAAAGAGTAGAAAAATATGTTAAATCAGTTTGATTATAATATATTAGCATGTAGATTGTTAAGTATTTTAGTATTTTTACAAGTGAGGTTTTAATTTAATTGTATGTAAGGTACAAAATATTTATGCAGGTTTTGCATATTGCATGATTTGTTTGTATTTATTAAAGCTATTAAAACAAAATGTGTATTTTAAATTAGTAAAAAGTAGTTATGTTTATATTTATTAAAAACATCGAAAATGTTTATTTTGA